>NC_057804.1:268589910-268757070 GCF_018294505.1 Triticum aestivum | reverse complement strand
TTTCAATTCCAAAATAATTTCAAACAGTGCCAAAACATTCTGAAATATTTTATGTTACCTCTCTGGACTATTCCAAGAGTACATAAAACATTTCAAAGCATTTGAAAATATATTCATTATATATTATGAATATATCCCCAAATTCAAATAGATTATTGATTTAAATTCAGAGACCAAATAATTCCTTAAAAATATTCCAGAATTTTGGTTTGATATATAACTCTTGCCAAAATTCACAAAACTATTTTTAGGGCATTTTGGATTCACAGAATGCAATTTAAAGGGTGCTTGCCCTTCTTTTAACTAGGGTTTTGAGGCTTCTGAATTCCTCAGTTCAAATTTCATTTGAATTTAAACATGATGCAGACATGAAGCTAGGCTAGAGCAATGCCAGAAGCTAGGGATGTGAC
Organism: Triticum aestivum; assembly: GCF_018294505.1. NCBI lineage: Eukaryota > Viridiplantae > Streptophyta > Magnoliopsida > Poales > Poaceae > Triticum > Triticum aestivum. The sequence goes on along the minus strand of NC_057804.1, from coordinate 268,756,660 downwards.
ACTTCGACACAGATCTGGATGATTCTAAGTCACAAACCGGATACGTGTATATGTTGAATGGTGGAGCAGTAAGCTGGTGCAGCTGCAAGCAGAGCGTCGTGGCGGGATCTACATGTGAAGCGGAGTACATGGCAGCCTCGGAGGCAGCGCATGAAGCAATTTGGGTGAAGGAGTTCATCACCGACCTAGGAGTCATACCCAATGCATCGGGGCCGATCAAACTCTTCTGTGACAACACTGGAGCTATTGCCCTTGCCAAGGAGCCCAGGTTTCACAAGAAGACCAGGCACATCAAGCGTTGTTTCAACTCCATCCGTGAAAATGTTCAAGATGGAGACATAGATATTTGCAATGTACATACGGATCTGAATGTCGCAGATCCGTTGACTAAACCTCTCTCGCGAGCAAAACATGATCAACACCAGAACTCTATGGGTGTTCGATTCATCACAATGTAACTAGATTATTGACTCTAGTGCAAGTGGGAGACTGTTGGAAATATGCCCTAGAGGCAATAATAAAAGGGTTATTATTATATTTCTTTGTTCATGATAATTGTCTTTTATTCATGCTATAACTGTATTATCCGGAAATCGTAATACACGTGTGAATACACAGACCATAACATGTCCCTAGTGAGCCTCTAGTTGACTAGCTCGTTGGTCAACAGATAGTCATGGTTTCCTGACTATGGACATTAGATGTCATTGACAACGGGATCACATCATTAGGAGAATGATGTGATGGACAAGACCCAATCCTAAGCTTAGCACAAGATCGTGTAGTTCATTTTGCTAGAGCTTTTTCAATGTCAAGTATCTCTTCCTTAGACCATGAGATCGTGTAACTCCCGGATACCGTAAGAGTGCTTTGGGTGTACCAAGCGTCACAACGTAACTGGGTGACTATAAAGGTGCACTACAGGTATCTCCAAAAGTGTCTGTTGGGTTGACACGGATCGAGACCGGGATTTGTCACTCCGTATGACGGAGAGGTATCTCTGGGCCCACTCGGTAATGCATCATCATAATGAGCTCAAAGTGACCAAGTGTTTGGTCACGGGATCATGCATTACGTCACGAGTAAAGTGACTTGCCGGTAACGAGACTGAACGAGGTATTGGGATACCGACGATCGAGTCTCGGGCATGTAGCGTACCGATTGACAAAGGGAATTGTATACGGGGTTGTTCGAATCCTCGACATCATGGTTCATCCGATGAGATCATCGAGGAGCATGTGGGAGCCAACATGGGTATCCAGATCCCGCTGTTGGTTATTGCCCGAGAGCCGTCTCGGTCATGTCTACGTGTCTCCCGGACCCGTAGGGTCTACACACTTAAGGTTCGGTGACGCTAGGGTTGTATGAATATGAGTATGCAGCATACCGAATGTTGTTCGGAGTCTCGGATGAGATCCCGGACGTCACGAGGAGTTCCGGAATGGTCCGGAGGTGAAGAATTATATATACGAAGTGATATTTCGGCCATCGGGAAAGTTTCGGGGTCGCCCGGTATTGTACCGGGACCACCGAAAGGGTCCCGGGGGTCCACCGGGTGGGGCCACCCATCCCGGAGGGCCCCAAGGGCTGAAGTGGGGAGGGGAACCAGCCCATAGTGGGCTGGTGCGCCCCCCTTGGCCCACCCTCTGCGCCTAGGGTTGAAACCCTAGGGTGGGGGGGCGCCCCACTTGCCTTGGGGGGTACTCCACCCCCCTTGGCCGCCGCCCCCCTTGGGAGATTGGAGCTCCCAGGGCCGGTGCCCCCCCCCCCTGGGGGCCTATATAAAGGGAGGGGGGAGGGGGCAGCCGCACCCTGAAGTTCTGGCGCCTCCCTCCCCCTGCTACACCTCTTCCTCCTCTGTCACGTGCTTGGCGAAGCCCTGCCGGAGTGCTGCTGTTCCACCACCACCACGCCGTTGTGCTGCTGCTGGAGCCATCATCATCAACCTCTCCTTCCCCCTTGCTGGATCAAGAAGGAGGAGACGTCATCCGCTCCGTACGTGTGTTGAACGCGGAGGTGCCGTCCGTTCGGCGCTAGGATCTCTGGTGATAGGATCACGACAAGAACGACTACTTCAACCCCGTTCTTTTGAACGCTTCCGCTAGCGATCTACAAAGTGGTATGTAGATGCATCTCCCATGACTCGTTGCTTAGATGAACTCATAGATGGATCTTGGTGAAACCGTGGGAAAAATTTTAATTTTCTGCAACGTTCCCCAACAAAGCCTTCCTCCGCACTACCCCTCACTTCGGCTTGTGGCTCAAAACCTTCAACGTGGAGCCTAAGATGATTGAGGGGCGTCAGGCAGAGTGCGGCGGGGCGGTTATAAGCAAGAGGGCCGATGCTCCATGGCCCAAGGGCTCTTTTCAGGAGGAGCTCGGCTCGTGGCAACAGGAGTGGTTTTATATCACCGCTCCAAGGGGCAGCAGGCAGAAGCCGCCGCCCGTCTTTTGCTCGGGCCCTCCACAACGGCTGACGTCATGGGTCAACAAGGGGCTTAACTGGGGGCCGTCCAAAGACGTACCCCTGTTGTAGGGCCGGATTCGAGACCTCCAAGAAAGGGAGATCAATATGGTGGTGGTGGCACAGGTTATGTTGATCCGGCGCCTTCTGCCCTGCAAACGTCGCCCCCTCCGCCTGTGGGAATTTAATCCGGAGGGGCCACGAGCTCTCCAACACTTCATGGGTTTGACACCCGCGGAGATGTACAAACTGTTCTTCGGATCGCAAGAGATGTGTCCGGACTTGACCGAGGACGCCGGCCTAAGCTGCAATCGCCCGGATACTCAAGTAAGTAGCCCTGTGTCCGGACATATTGTCCATTTATTTATCATGGGTTTGCCTTTTAACCAGCTATCCCTTTGACAGGAGTGGATAGCGCAAGCAAAACTGATACGGTGTCCGGCCCCCCTCCCTGAGACCACGCCGGATCTCGTGTTAGTCAAAATGTTGGAGTTTGCGCCTTCGGAGGAGGGCGAAGGGGGGCACAGGGAAACTACCACCTCCGCCAAGGAGGCTTTTAGTAAGGGGGGAATCAAGAGTCTCTCCTTCCAGGGGGAGAAGAGGACTGCTTTCGAAGACCCGGAGGCCAAGGCCTCAAAGCAGGGAAAGAAATCTGCACCGGAAGGTCCTGTGCCGGGAAGTGCCCCAGCCGCACAGTCTCCCCATAGGAATCAGCCCTCCAGTGAGCCGTAAGTAAAAAGGGGGAATTTTGTAATAGGGAACGCCCCTATATTATTTCCAAAGGTAACCGAAGTTTTCACCTTGTAGTTCGGATCTCAGCCCATCTCAGTAGAGCTCAACTTCGGGGGACCTTCCTCTGGAGATGATGGAAAGCAAGACGCCTCCATCTGCTGCCCCGTCGGGCGGGGCGGACAACCCTGAGGTGTCGTCACGGAGAGTCTCCCCGAGTTCGGCGGGGCCGGAGAGTCCGGCACCCATTGGAGTACGGCCGGTGGAGCTGTAGGATTTGCTCAAGAGGGCGTCTATCTCGGAAGATCACCGCACATTAATGAGTACGGTGATTGAAAGGATCTCATCCGCCGAAAGCGGGTTGTATGAGGCCGTCGGGAGCTTGCTGACGGGGTTTGAGGTACGCAAAAAATTACATACCTTTTGACAGTTTTGCACATGAAGTGCGCCCTGTATAGATAGTAGCCCCTGAGACTTGGTATGCTGTCGAAAGCGATAGCGTGCCAAGGATCATAATCTCAGTTATAGAATGTCGCCTTTCCTATGCAGGTGGCGGAACATTCGGTGGCCAGCCGGACTAATGGAGTTGCCGAACTGAAGAGGCAACTCGATGTTGCGGATGCGGACATCGCGCTGGTCAATAAACAACTTAACGAGTCGCAAGGTAGGTGGTTGCTCCGCGGTTGCCTAGTAAGGGAGCTGGTGCCCGTTCCTTACAATTTGTATGCTTGATGCAGATGGCACCGCTGCTGTGGAAGATCTTCGAGCGGAGCTTGCTCGAGCCAAGGAGCAAGCCAGGATAAGTAATGCGGCTGCCTTGAAGGCAGCAGAAGAGCTAAAAGCCAAAAAGGCTGCTCACTGCCGAAGCAGGGAAGAGTTGGCCGGAATGGCCTTGAAATTAAAAGATGCTACCGACCGTTGTGAGGTTCTTGAAGGAGAATGCCGAGTGGAGCAAGAGGGCCTGAAGAAGGCGCTCGCCGAAGTCAAGGATGCCCGGAGTGAGATGCGGGCTATGAAGGAGGAACTGCGTCAAGCCGGAGACATTGCGGCTGGAAAGCCCTTTCTTCTGCGTAGGAAGTTCACGGATCTGAAGTATGCTCAGCTGGGCCAGTTGTGTGGTGCGGAGGATCCTTATCTGGATTTGGCGGCGAGTGCGGTGGACGCAGTCGTGCACTTCCGAAGCCAGAAGGATCACGAAATGGAAGAGCTTTACTGGTCTCAATTCCATAGTCTGGAGCGTCCACTTCCGTTGACTGATCGGCTGGCTGGGTGGGCTAAGCTGAATAGATTGTCCGGACTTGCCATGACGGATGTGGTCACTCATCTGTGGCCGGAAAGGCCCAAGCCGAAGAGTTATTTTGGCTTGTTGCAGAAATTCCTTGGGGCGGTGCCGCATATCAAGGCGATGAAGCGGTCGGCATGCATAGAAGGTGCATGGATGGCTCTCGCCCGTGTGAAGACTTACTGGGCGGACATGAATGCCACCGCTGTTGCATCCCGGGGTTCGGACAAGAGCCGATTACCCACCGAGCACTATTTTGAGGAAGTCCTGCAGGGCGCTCATTTAATAGAGTCGCAGTGCTCGAAAGATGTCATGTTCAAATGACGTGTATGATTTGTGAGATCATGTTTGTAATGCAATAGCTTTTTATACTTGCGTTCAGTATTGAACTATCTCCTGTGCGGCCGTATATGTATGAATAACCTGAAAGTTGCAGTCTTTGGCTTCAGCCCCCACGCACATGGTGTGGGGGTGTTTGCAAAAAAGAAAAGCACTTTTTCACACTTAATCCAACGTCTTGGTCCTTTGAAGGAGGTGATAGCATAGCAAACTAGGCAACCGGACTATAATGCTTTATCACTTTCACTTAGCCATAGGAGCTCGATGGTGGGGCTACTATATAGCCCCTAGAGGCACCGCGCTCTCCGAACTTGGGGCACGTATGTGCCTGACTGGGAAGCGGTCCTTCGTCAAAACGGAGGAATTCTAAACATTCCAATAGTCGATCGAGTGGTTGACCAGTCTCTCGCTATATCATGACAGTCAGTTTTCGGCTTTCTCTACTGAGGTGCTCGCCCGGCCGAACCGGGGCACAATCGCAGTAGTTCTCCTGGTGCCGCGTTAGCCGATGGAGCGGAACGTAAGGCAGCAAAACACAGGAGCCGGGCAAACCCAACATTTGACCAAAGACATGATTCGAAGCTGATGCATATAAGGCCTAACTCGAGACGCCGAACACTCCCTGAGGTGTTCGGTCTTTATGATACCGGGCAGAACAATGCCCTAAGCCCCTAGTGTCCAGGTACAGACGGGAACTTCTGACGCGGCCGATGCCAAAACGCCAGCCTCCTCCTCGGTTATGGTAGAAAACCGGGGGATGTGTATCAACAAGAGACAGTAAGAAAGGTTTGCGCAGGGTCTTAATCTGAAAAGAATCCTTGCAACGGGTCCCTGCTGCACGTCTGCGTCTGTGTCTCTGTTGTGCTGTATCCTGGACGGGTGTAGCACGTGCTTCATCTGTAAAAGAGAAGGACTTAGTTTGGAAGAAATATCGTGCAAAGGTTGTATTTAAAATAAAGTATAATTTGGAAGATGAATAAAGTTGAGCTTTATTGGCTCTCATCGTTTATACGTGCAGCCCCTTGTAAAGGGGTATGCGGCTGGGAAGCCCCTTTTTATTTACGCTGGACTCGCCTAACCGTGTCCGAGGTCTGAATGACCTGTTTTTAGGGGCTTTGACCTGCAAGGTCGGACTAGTGTGTGGCTGTCAAGGCGGCCTCACGTTCTCCGTGGTCGAGGAACACTCGGAGTCACTCTTTAATGAGATTTGCCTTAAAGCGGGCGAAAGCTTTGCGTCCCAATAGTGCTTGAGGGCCACTGTGAAATGGGGCGATATGGAGAGTGAGCTTTTCGCGACGGAGGTTGTCGGATGAACCGGACACAACCTCTAGTGGTACAGAGCCTGTTCAATTGGCTTAAAGGCCTGGCGTCACTCCTTTGAAGGAAGTGCTGCTATGGAGAATTTTGGTAGGGTCTATCCCCATTCTGCGGATGGTGTCCTGTTATGGGAGGTGCCGCACTGTGTTTTCATGTTATCACATGAAGTGAGTTCACTGTTTTGACTTCTAGCGGGAAAGTCTTCTGTTTTCCAACGTTCTGCTTGTGGGGTTCGTCGTCGTCTTCGCTTGGTGTGTCGAGCCCCTTGCGTTCGGCATTAAGTCGGCCGGACTGTTTGAAGACCCAACAATCTCTGTGGGTATGGTTTCCAGGCTTCCCGGAGGTACTATGTATTTGACATAGCCTATCCAGAATTTTGTTTAGGTTGAGTAGCTCGTCACTGTTGTCCTTTAGGGGCAGTGTTTTGTTATTCGGCCGAGATCTTTTGAATCCGGTGTTGACCGCCGTGCTATTTGGGCCATTTTCCTTATTCCGGCGCTGATCTTTTCTGCGTCGTGATCTTCCATTTCCATCCCTGACTCCGGATGTACTCGGGTCGCTGGTGCTACATCTAGCCAGCCAGTTGTCCTCCCCTGCGCAAAAGCGGGTCATGAGGCTTGTTAGTGCGGCCATTGTTCTTGGTTTTTCCTGGCCGAGGTGTCTGGCGAGCCATTCGTCTTGGACGTTGTGCTTAAAGGTTTCTAAGGCTTCGGCGTCCGGACAGTCGACTATTTGGTTCTTTTTGGTGAGGAACCTGTTCCAGAATTTGCGTGTTGACTCTCCGGGCTGTTGAGTTATGTGACTTAAATCGTCTGCATCCGGAGGGCGGACATAGGTCCCTTGAAAATTTGCTCGAAACGCATCCTCGAGCTCTTCCCAACTTCCAATTGTATTTTCTGGGAGGCTTTTGAGCCAATGCCGAGCTGGCCCTTTGAGCTTGAGGGGTAGGTATTTTATGGCGTGGAGATCGTCTCCTCTAGCCATATGTATGTGTAGGATATAATCCTCAATCCAGATTCGGGGTATGTTGTTCCGTCATATGCCTCTATGTTTACGGGTTTGAATCCCACTGGAAATTCATGATCCAGTACCTCGTCGGTGAAACATAGTGGGTGTGCAGTGCCCCTGTATTTAGGTGTGCTGTTGTCTTCAAACGCTCGGCGGGTTGTGTTGCTTCCTGGAGTCTTCTTTTTTGGCCCATAGATAGACCTGACTGGGTCATCCTTTTTCTGAGGATCCTTATACTGATCGTGTGCCGGCTTGTGTGCAGAGCCCCTTGCTGTTCTTAGCCTGTCATCTGGTCGTCTATCCGGCCAGGCGGCCTCTTTCTTTTTTGACTACGGGGGCTCTAAGGCCTCCTCGTCGAATTCGGGCAACAACTTGCGCTTCAGGTAACTCTTTGCCTGGCGACTAGCGTCATATTTATCTGCGATATTGAGTACTTTGCTCCATCTCATTCTGAGTGTGTCCTCTGCTGTTTTGAGCTTCCGCTTTTGCTTCTTCAAACTTCTTGCAGTAGCGACGAGCCTTTTATGAAGGTTCTTATGCTCTGGTGATGTGTTCGGCGTGAGATCGTCTAGGCCCTTGTTTTCACCGGGGATGGGTTGCTTGTCTAGTTCACCGTGTTCAGATGATTGCTTGGTTGCGTGTTCGCCGTCCACTGCTTTGCCCTGCTCTAGGGCCGGGTCTGTATGGGTGTCGTTTTTGTCGAGGCGGTACTTTGGGCGGCGCTTGCGTCGCCGTTTTGGTTGTTTGCTGGTGGAGTTGTCCTTCGCCGTGTCCCGTTGTTCCTCATTATCACTTCCTTTTGGTGTATCCACCATGTATACGTCATGAGTCGGGGTGGCTTTCCAGTGCCCGATAGGCGCTGGTTCTTGGTCGTCTCCGGCATCGTCGTCCATACCGTCGATGTCTTCGGAGTCGAAATATAGCATGTCGGTTAGATCGTCGACAATGGCTATTAAGTGGGTGGTGGGTGGGCGTTGAATTTCTTCGTCATTCGCATCCCAACCGTCCTGACCGCAGTCCGGCCAGGGCTCTCCTGATAACGAGAGATACTTTAGCGAACTCAAGATGTCGCCGAAAGGTGAGTGTTGGAAGATGTCCGCTGCGGTGAACTCCATGACCGGCGCCCAATCGGATTCGATTGGAGGGGGCGCGGGAGGTTCGGAGTCCGGCAAGGAGTCCGGCACCTCGGAGTCACGAGCTTCATGAGGGACAAGGTCAGTGTTTGGCTCTATCGCCGTAGAGGTTGCAGCTCCTGAAGCGGTGTCTAACCATCCGTCCTCGATCTGCGCAGCCGGCTCCGAATTGAAGATCGGAGCGGACTCGAGTGCGGCCTCCAGGGTACTGTCCGGCTGCAGAGCTAAATCATGCCCATCGTGACAGTGCGGCGCGCTTGGCTGTGGCCCGAACCCATCGAGGATCAAGTCCCCGCGGGTGTCAGCCGTGAAGTTCAAACTTCCAAATCTGACCTGACGGCCAGGGGCGTAGCTTTCGATCTGCTCTAGATGGCCAAGTGAGTTGGCCCGCAGTGCAAAGCCGCCGAATACGAAGATCTGTCCGGGGAGGAAGGTCTCACCCTGGATTGCGTCGTTGTTGATGATCGAAGAAGCCATCGAGCCTATCGGCGACGACACAGAGGAACTCTCAATGAAAGCACCAATGTCGGTGTCAAAACCGGCGGATCTCGGGTAGGGGGTCCCGAACTGTGCGTCTAGGCGGATGGTAACAGGAGACAAGGGACACGATGTTTTACCCAGGTTCGGGCCCTCTTGATGAAGGTAAAACCCTACGTCCAGCTTGATTAATATTGATGATGTGTGTTACAAGAGTAGATCTACCACGAGATCAAGGAGGCTAAACCCTAGAAGCTAGCCTATGGTATGATTGTTGTTTGTCCTACGGACTAAAGCCATCCGGTTTATATAGACACCGGAGAGGGCTAGGGTTACACAGAGTCGGTTACAATGGTAGGAGATCTACATATCCGTATCGCCAAGCTTGCCTTCCACGCCAAGGAAAGTCCCATCCGGACACGGGACGAAGTCTTCAATCTTGTATCTTCGTAGTCTTGCAGTCCGGCCGATGATGATAGTTCGGCTATCCGGACACCCCCTAGTCCAGGACTCCCTTATCGCTGAAAGCTGCTGAAAACTCGCAACTTTCCTGTGATGATCAGTTTTTCATACTCGCGGCAGTTCAAAAGAATTTTTTGAATATATAAAAATGTGTTTTAAATGGTATACATTAAAATTTTAAACCGCTCATGCGAATGTAGCATATAGTATATAGTTGAAAAGCTTATGAGTAGCAGCAAGGTTTTCTTATAAACAGTCGTTACAAATTCATTGTCGTTTGAGAGCAGTTTTAAAATGGCAATAAACAGTCGTATACTCGCAATAGAGTTCTTGAACTTCACTGGGAGAAGCACGTGAAATTCTTGCAACAAAGGTTTTAGGCTTTTAGTTTTACATTCTTTTATTCTCACCTGAAACACATTCCGTGTAGTAGTTGAACTTCCCTTTATTTTTCCCCTTAAACTTCTGTTACGTATTTTTGTTCAACCTCTCTCACAAGAATTTTGAACTTTCTCGGGCCAAGCACTTGAACTCTAGCAACAAAACTTTTAGCCTTTTCTTTTTCATTCTTTTGTTCGTACCAAATGCACACGGTGAAATTCTCGGAGTTATCAATCTGAACTTCTCTGTGTTATGTGAAAATATCTGAGTTTTTATATACATTGAACCACTCTACCTTTTTTATTTGAACTTCATTGTGTATTTTTAAAAATGTGAAAATTGGAGTTTTTTTGAGAAACATCGAACTTCTTCGTTATTTCGAATTGAACCTATAGGTTTTATTCTTTAGTAAATGGAAAAATCCGCTTTTTTTAAAGTAGATATCAAACTGCTCCCGCTTTTTCCAATTGAACTTCTTGGTTTTATTCATTAGTAATGAGAAAACCTGAGCTTTTCATATACATTGTACTGCTCCATTTTTTCAAAATTTAACTTCTTGGTTTTAATCTTTAGTATCATGGGGAAATCTAATATTTTCTATAAACATCAAACATCTTCATTGATTTAATTAGGACTTGTTGGTGTTATTCGTTAGTAACGCGGAAAGTCCTAGTTATGTAATAAACAACGAAGCACTCATTTATTTAAATTGGAACTTCCAGATCTTTTTTAAAAAACATGGGCAAATCCATGTCTACGATTTTTTTGAACTGCTTGGTTTTTTAATTTGACCTTCTTGGTTTTTGAATAAACAGTTTGAACTTCTATGTTTTTAAAAACTCCAAAAAGGACTTTTTTGTTTTTTTTAACCTACGAATCCTAAGCTTTAATATACTTTGAACTTCTCTGATATTTTAATTTGAACTTCACATTTTTTTTGGGTAAAGAATTGTTTTTGAATTTTAAGTAGACATCGAATTTGAATATATTTTCAGTTTGAACTTCATGGTTGATCCTTTAATAACAACGGATATTTGAGTTTTTAAAATGGTTATATCCTATATATTTTTAATAAACACTAAACCACTTTGTTAGTTTAGATTGAATTACTATGTTTTTATTTAAAATGAGGAAATTGTGTTTTAATTTTATTTGGTTGTTCCTTTATTTTTTATTTGAACTTCCTCATTTTATTCTTTAGTAACGAGAAAAAATATGAGTTTCGTATAAACCTTGAACTTCTCTGTTATTCAATTTGAACTTCTTAGTTTTATTCTTAGAAAACAATATGGGTTTTGAATAAGCATCAAACATTTTTTTAAATTGAACTTCATACTTTTATTTTTCCTACAAATGGAAAGATTTTGGCGAGGCTTGTTTTTTTCTTGGTGTATAAACATCGAACTACTCTGTTTTTTAGTTGACATTCTTGATTTGTTCTTTAGTAATGGAAGAAAACCGAGTTTTGCTATAAACATCGAACCGCTTCCTCATTTTAATTTGAACTTCTAGGTTTCTTTAGAAATGGAGAAAATCTGGGTTTTCCACTAACATTGAACTAGTTTTTTTATTTGAACTTATTTGGTCTTATTTTTTAGTAGTCAGAAAAATCTGAGTTTTTATAATAAATGTCAAACTGCTCTGTTTTTTTATATGGACTTCTAGTTTTTTAGAAATAGGAAAAAAATAATTTCATTAAATTTTTTTGAACTACTCCATTTTTTTAAGTTGAACTTCTAGTTTTTTCTATTAAATATTGAAACGCTTGGTTTTTCTAATTTGAACTTGTGTGTTTTTTTGGAACCAGAAAAATTCTTTTTGTATTAATTTTAAACTTCTTCTTTTTTATTTGAAATTCTTGGTTTTATATTTATTAATGGTCAAAATATGAGATTTTAGTAAATATTGAACCGCTCCTTTATTTTAATTTAAAGTTCTAGGTTTTTTAAGGTGTATTGTGAGTAGAATTCCGAACTTCGGCGATCGGTGTATTTGAACTTATGCGATACTTGTAAAAAAACAAAGCCAATTTGTGCAAAAAATTTGTTGCTGTGAAAATGCATTGATTTTTTATGTTAGTTTTTCAACGGCAAAGGTCGAGGACGTCTCTGGGTCTTTCTAACTTGAATGTCCGTAGTAAAAAAATCAAGGACCTTCTGTGCTGGTCATCTTCGAACTTCTATGAAAATAAATTTGGTTGGAGCTGGAGACTACTACATAAGCAAAGAAAGGGTTGGTACAGAATAAACTACAAAACACTCCAATAATAAACAAGTACATGTACAAGAAGTACTGTACTAGTCTAGCTCACAAAGACATTTCAACGAACACGAGTTTTGCATGTAGACAGTTGTTTTTGCACAGAGCCAATGGTTTGATCTTTTCACGGTCTTTGCAGGCGCTCGGGTCAACATCGCCATGTAGTGCTGTGCTGGCTCGCATCAGATAAGGAGCAAACTTTTTTTTAGAGCGGAGGCATCTACAGCTACACAGCCGTGCTGGCCATGGCGAGCAATCTACTTGTACACAGCCCTGCCTGCCATTGCGAGCTCACTCACGGCAGTGGGGTGACGAGCTGCCACACGCACAAGTAGCAGCGGCGAGGGACGCATCTTTCTGGCCGGAGCACTGCGCCGACGCCACAATCGTATGGGATGACGCCTCCGTGCGATTGAGGTCTGGGTAGACACGCAGCGGGAGGAGCTGCTCCAGCGGAATAGCAGTTCAGGTGCCCTGGGTGGTGGCACGCGTGCAGGGAAAGCCGTGGCTCGCCTACGGAGATGAGCGGTGGCGGCGGGTGGGGAACATTGCTGGGTGTTGTGGGCGAGAGCAGGGAGAGGGAGAGGCTGAGCTGAACGATGATGGAGGGGACGGGAACAGCTGTTCCAGGGAAGAGCCCTCCTCGCGAAGGTCGAGTTGGCCCTCGCGAGAAGGTCAATTAGTCGGTCCTCGGCGGTGGCGCAGGGCGGGGCTGCTTGCGAAGACCAAGGGGAAGGGAGCGACGGGGAAGGTGGAAGTCCAGATCGAGGTGTCGGAGCCGTTCACCATGGGGATCAATGGCGATATGTGGCGGCTCGCTGGGGGAGGGAGGTTGGCTCGCGGGCGTCGTCCGGGAGATGCGAGCGGTGGAATGCGGCGGGGCGAGCAATCTACTTGTACACAGCCCTGCCGGCCATTGCGAGCTCACTCACGGCAGTGGGGTGACGAGCTGCCACACGCACAAGTAGCAGCGGCGAGGGACGCATCTTTCTGGCCGGAGCACTGCGACCGACGCCACAATCGTATGGGATGACGCCTCCGTGCGATTGAGGTCTGGGTAGACACGCAGCGGGAGGAGCTGCTCCAGCGGAATAGCAGTTCAGGCGCCCTGGGTGGTGGCACGCGTGCAGGGAAAGCCGTGGCTCGCGTACGGAGATGAGCGGTGGCGGCGGGTGGGGAACATTGCTAGGTGTTGTGGGCGAGAGCAGGGAGAGGGAGAGGCTGAGCTGAACGATGGTGGAGGGGACGGGAACAACTGTTCCAGGGAAGAGCCCTCCTTGCGAAGGTCGAGTTGGCCCTCGCGAGAAGGTCAATTAGTCGGTCCTCGGCGGTGGCGCAGGGCGGGGCTGCTTGCAAAGACCAAGGGGAAGGGAGCGACGGGGAAGGTGGAAGTCCAGATCGAGGTGTCGGAGCCGTTCACCATGGGGATCAATGGCGATATGTGGCGGCTCGCTGGGGGAGGGAGGTTGGCTCGCGGGCGTCGTCCGGGAGATGCGAGCGGTGGAATGCGGCGGGGCGAGCATGCCATTAGCGCGCGAGTTCGAGGCGGTGGGGCGCATGAGCTTGGGAGCATAGGCGGCGGCGGACGAGCTCTGGAACGGCGGCAGCTGCGCGCGAGCTCTGGAACGGCGACGGCTGGGCGAGAGCTTGGGAACGGCGGCACGGTGGATCAGGAATAACGGGAGGTGCACGCGAGCTTGGGAACAACGGTGGTGCGTGGGGATCGGGGACGGTGGCGCGCTGGATCGGGAACGGCGGCTGTGCGCGCGGGATCTGGAACAGAATCGGGTCGGCCTTGCAGAGGTTTGGGGAACGGTGTACTTTTTTTTGTCTGGTTTCTTGATCTCGGGAATACTTCATCGCTCCTATATAGGAAGTGACGTGATCAGAATAACTATTCTAATACCACGATCATAATAGTATTGTCATATATATATATATATATATATTGCCATAGAACTATTAAGGTTTTTCTACGGTGTAAAAGTTCTTAAAAATCCTGAAAAAATATTGAACCAACACACCTATAATATAACATGATCCAGCGGATGGATTGAAAAAATATGACTGCATGTGTTCTGGACAAGAAGAACAAATGTTTCAATATATATTGATCCTGCAGTGAGCTGGAATGCTTGTTTTTTTTTGCTGGGGACAATAAATGCATATTTTCACGATCACACCGTTGGATCATCTTATTATATTAGAGTGAGGCTCCCCTATTTATTTCATACTTTAGTTACTTTTAAACCATTAAATGTTTAGTAAGCTTTAACTAGTTCCGTGGCAAGCTATGATAAAACGGTGTACAAAATATAGTAATTATAAAATTATTTTTTACTATACAAGTTCGTAATTTACAACTTTTTAGATAAATTACTATATTTTCAATACATAACTATATTTTGTATAGAGCACTATTGAGGTGTAGAATAAGCTATTTTATACTTTTTTTAGCCCGAGACCATAGAACAATTGTTCTACGGTATTTTCATTTATATAAAAGTATATTTACAAAAGAACAGTACATAAGGAAAACTACCCAATACCAGCTCTAGGTATCATTAGATCAAATTATAGGTTCAGTTCAATCCAAATATCAATCTGTACTGCTTTGTGTTGCTTTGCTCTGAGCTTGACATTCTGCAGCCCATCCTTGAGATAGTATTTCCATGAGATTACATGAGGTGGTGCCAATCTGAAGATTTTATCATTTCTGACCATCCATACTCCAGCAGCCCATAATTATGATCTCCATTGCAATGTCTTTAGATAGCTTTCGAGATCGTGGTCAGAACAATTTCATCAAAAGCAGAAATCCCTCTTTGCTTGGTAGGGACCAGGTTTGTCCAACAGCTGAGTGAGAAAGGGCAATTCCAGAAGAGGTGAATAAGAGTCTCCTCTGTTGAATCAGCGCATAGAGCACAATTATAATCAACTCTGTCATGTAGTAGGAGCCGGAAGATCTTGTGAGTTAGTTCACGAAGAAACTTCACACGTAGAATGGTCGACCAAGTTTGATATTCCAAAACTGCAGAATATTTAAATTCATTTAGCATGCAACCTTTATATTTTCGCTGGCAAGCCCGATAAAGCAAGACCATTTTTGCATTTGACGGAGCAGCTTTCCATCAGTGCCTCACATTGACAAAAAAAATGATGGATGGGAATTTATTGACTGTTATTTCATTGTAGGACAGATGATAAACAAAAGGGGGCAGCGGTATTGTAGAGTTACAAAACTCCATAAACTAATCAGAAATGGCGGCGAAGGTACACACACGCTTAATGGTGGTAATACGGAGGTGGTTGGCCAGTTCCAGGGGCACCACTTGCCGGTCTCTGCTGATTTCCATGATGAGCAGGTGGCATCTGGTGTGAAGGATGCATCTCATGAGGCGGCGGTGGAGGGGCGGAGAAGCCCCCTGATGTCGCCGTGTACTGCTGTGGTGGAGCTGAGTACATATGGCCTGGATACTGGCCTGTAGCTGGTGGGTACCCTGAGTTGCCGGGATTCCAATTCGGCATTTGTCCGTTGGTGTTCTGGTTTTGAGCAGCGACACCTGGTGGTCCGTATGGTCCAGCTGCTTGAGAATTACCTTGCCATCCTGCAGTTGTAGGTGGTACACCGGCTGGCTGTGGTGCTGCTTGGTGTGCTCCTTCTGGTATTGTGTAATCCTTGCTCTTGTCACTATGAGCCTGAATGATAGAGAGAGAGACAGAGAGTGATGTTTTCCATATGGCAAGGCAAATCAAAGTGAGTTTGTGTTCTTTTAAAACGTGGAGTTTGCGTTACAAGTGACGAGGCAAACCAAAGTGGGTTCTACAAATGAAGCAAATCATATCCTCCAAATAATCATTTCCATGTCCAAAACACACTAAACAAAATGAACCCATTATACCTTTACATTGAGATCAGTATGACGAGAGTATGACAGGTGAATCTTACAGTAGCCACCATCGTAGATGCAATGCCCTTCCAATGCTTCCTTCGCAACTGTAGCAGTACTTGCATCTGAATGGTAAAGTGACCAAGAATCAGGTAGCTAGAGGATACCCCGCACTTGCTGTGAGAATTGGTTGATGAAAATCTGGGTTGGTAACATGAGAACCAAAATTAAAAATACATGACTTATTATATCTGATTATGTATAGTTGTAACAATATTTATTGAATAAATAGAACAATAAAATGGAAAACATTTTCCCATGCATGGTTGAATGTTGTGGTGGGTCTTTCTCCATGCATGATTGCATGTTAAAGAGGGCCTTATCCAATTCATAGTTGTATGGTGAGGTGGCATATGCTTGCATGGTATGGTTAGTTGGCCGTACTGATACGTGCGGAGGGGGGCGGGGGGACACTGGTATCCTGCAGTATCCCATCTTTTCCAAATTAAAAAAGAAAGAAAATTATATAAGGACACGGTGGGGACTTGGGAGCCAGCCACCAGCGACCACGCCGCCACGCAACTCTCCTCCCGACGGCAACCACGTTCGAGCAGGTAACCTCGATGGTCGCTAGCAAGGAAGAACATCCTGAAGGAGGAAGATGGCAATGTGGCCGGCAACAAGGAAGAAGCTCCGGGCAGGGAGAAAGATGGGGACTGCAGCTGCCAGCAAGGAAGAAAATTTGGGTGGATTTAAAGATGGTGATGGAAGCTGCAGATGAGCAAGAAGGTATATGCGGCGGCATGGTCGTTTCTTCCCCTCTCTGCAGGCGGCTGGAGAAAAGGAGTACAAGAATGGAAAATTGGAAACGGCTGGAGAGTTACTAGTCTAGGGTTTTCTGGAATCAGGCCTTACATGGGCTCTGAATGGACCGCTCAAAGTCTTTCATCAATAGAAAAGAGAGAACATATATTCAGTGCTAACTAAAAAAATCTCATCTAAAAATTATCATTAAATCTTTATTGCATGATGTTTATCCGTATCCCATGTCCACGTAGTTGTATCCCCGTGTACGTATCTGTATAGCAAGGAGCATGAAAAAAAGGGTGGCCAATCGCTACCGCCAATATACACCATCACTTGACATAACATAATTCAGAACAAATTAAATTACTGAATAAAAATCAAAAGGCTAAAGGATGTTGGCGACTATTTAATGCCAAAAAATGATATATTCTCTGGCCCATACCAGGGTACTGAATTAGAGCTTGTGTTCCACCGTTCTTCTCAAAAATAGCAATTTTCTGGACTGTACCGAATGCAGAGAACACCTGAAATTTAATCAATCATAACCAGCACACAATAAGCAAAGCAGAATCAAAGTCTTGAAGCCTATTTGAATAAGTATTTTCCCATTTTACTTACAGTATGGAGAACATCCACTGATACAGCATACTGCATATTCTCAATTGATGCAAGAAGAACATTACCCTCAGCCTCCACCCTCCTTCCATCAGCACCAACAGCAGGCTGCCAAGTCATATCAAAGGGAAATCCATGCAAAAACAGCAGAGTTAGATAAAATGGTAAAACAAATGAAACTAAATTGTCAGAATGTTTCTGATCCCTAGCAGAAGAAATACCTGCAATGTACTATCTATAGCAGAGGAGTTGACTGGAAGGTAGGGGTTAGTGTAATCCCTGGAAAATAAAAACAAAAGGGAACATTTAACAGCGGCGGACTGGGAAAAAAAGGTAACCTGATTGATAGAAAAAGAACTACTCCTAACAAGGGTAAGGAGCAGGGATGAAAAACGCTAGTCCAGTGACAGGTGTAGACTTGTAGCAGTATCCTCATACAATAGGTTCAAACATATACTTCCTCCGTAAAGAAATATAAGAGCGTCTTTAGTGATCTAAACGCTCTTATATTTCTTTACGGAGGGAGTACAACATAAGTTCCAAGCAAATAGCCCCGGCAACCATAAAAAAACTGAAAGCCAAATGTTATTATAATGTAAGCCACACAATCTAGTTATCCATGGAATGTGAATCTCACCCACAAAAAGTGCATATGGTGGCTGGGCTCCAGGGAGCTCGGTGTTTTTTTCCAGCAAAAATACATTTTCTACATATTATAAAAAATCTGAAAAAAAGTATACACATAAAAAAGCATATGTGTAGTATAAACGTACGAAATTTCATCTCTACTCCTAAAGGGGGAGTTGGTAGCCTGGTACACCGTGTTTTTTCGACCGTATTTTTTCGTCCCACCTGCCACCACCCCCTCCCAATTGTTTTTATCTCTTTACAAAAGATTACAGAAGGAAAAAAAAACATTTGCCACTCCTCTCCCGGACGAGATCATTTGTCTAGGATTATACACTTCGACGCTGTCGCGCCACCGTCGATTCCCAGGGACGACGCCGTCGTTCATCACCAGGACGCGGCCGTCGCAGATCCCCAGGACGTCGCCGCCGCCATCGCCGTGGATCCCCACATGCTGCCGGCACCATGGATCCCCACGAACGATGCATAAGGCGGCGAACAGTGCAGGACGTCATCACTGGAGAAGACCGTTCCAGCCTCTAGGTATTTTTCTGTTCGAGTTTGCTCTGTTAGAGGTACGTAGTTTGTGACATCAACAGCCAGATCACGTTTCGTCCATTCTCCCGGAACCTCACCATGCCATCTCCCAATCAATCCGACACCCTGCTCGGCGCCGCTGCTACTTGCTCCTTTGGTGGCTGCCTCCCATCCCTGGTCTCCCTTCTCCTTGCAGCCAGAGTCCTCAGGTGCCTCACCGGCGCCCCACCGTCGACCTCCCGGCGCCCCATCACAACCCTCCCAACCGACGCATCCCCCTGAGCCCTCGCACCACCTCCTTCCCCAGCGCCCACATCGCTGCCCCTCCTCACCACATCGCGGCCGTTAATGCCCTCAAGAGGCTGGGCCTGGAAGACTGCTTCAAGGGGATCATCTGCTTCGACACCCTGAACTCGCCGTGCTTGCTGCTGCCGTGCGACCAGGCGCCCACGATTTTCGACATTGCCGGACACTTCACTAGGTCAGGCAGCGCCGACGACCTGCCCAGGTGTCGCGTCCTATGCAAGCCCAACGTCGCCGCCATTGAGGTGGCCCTCAGGATCGCCAACATCAACCCTTACAAGGCGGTAAGTCTTGACGGTTTCAATTACCAGAAGTTGCAACATCCGAATACTTACTTTCCAGCATTCCAATTTTGTGTCTGACCATCAACTAACGAAAACTCGCTTACTTACCGCAGATTTTTTTCAACGACAGCGTCCACAACATTCAGGTAGGCAAGCGATTGGCCTCCACACAGTGCTGGTAAGTCATCGCTTGACATGTAAACCCTTCACACAGTAATGGATGCAACAGGTGCTGGCATTGCGATGTTCATTAGCTTAAAATCCTAGCCTGAGAAAGCTAACTTAGCACAACGATTATGAATTATGTTCCTTACTCTGTTACAATTCAAAGAGAAGAATGTGTTGATTAAGATCCCTCACTGCCTTTTACATCTTTCATTTGTGAAGAATTTTGTCTTCTTGCTTTCTTTCGATTTAGGTGGGAATCTGTTCAACGAACAGATCTTCCTTTTGGTGACTGCAGACAAGGAGGTAGAGCAAACAATATGCAGGCAAGTATGTTTTCTACACTGGACCTCCTATTTTGTGTTTGACTAAATTTGCAAAACATCGTCGGCCAACTTATACTTTCTTTTTCTTGGTGATTTCCTTGCTCGGTTAAACTGATTGCGCATACGAGAATAATTGCATGTATTTCTTAGTTTTTTCCGGTTTAGTACAATATTTCAGTTGTGCATATTGTTCTTCACTATATTAGTGACAGTGTGTGACTACCTCTCTCGAAGTAATCTTAATTTACAGACATATAAATCGATGCATAGGTTCACTTGAACTCTAGCCTAATTAACATATATATAATCGTATTAGGTGACCCTTAGATTTGAGACAATATACAAGATGTTCTGTGTAAAGTAGATGTCATGTACTTTCTGTTAGGCAAAGTAGATGTTTATTAATACCCTCCCAATAGTAGCTTTGTTCACTTGCGGGTTTTTTACTTGAGTTTTGTCATCGCACATAATGATAGAAATAGTGGGTTCTCGGTAAGAAAAGAAGGTAGGGGCAGAGGGTAGATGAAATAGTGGCACAGAAATGCCAATTATCATTGTTTTCTTTCAGTAGGATCGCTTTCGAGGTAATATATGAGACCACGAAGTGCCGTCTCAAATGAATTTGCATAGTTATGGATCTTATATGCATAATCTACTCAGGAATAAGTGAATGAGATTACAAGGATGAAGTATTTTTGTACAGACTTGTTCATGTGAAAGTACCTTTCACTACGAAAATGCATGTCCACTATTATGCGCATCTCTTTACCTTTCTTGTACGGGTACATGTTAAGGTGACTACTTTTGGACAACGAAAACGATTAAGCTTTTTAGATCTTTTGATTGATGTTAAAATCCATATTTCTGAAGATTTTGTAGTAGCTTGCATCTGAGTTCCGCATGAAAGAGCATAACAAGCCATTCTTTGATACGTGCGAAAGCCATTCTTTGATACGTGTGATGACATATTTGCCAATTATAGCAGGAAGGTACCCAGTTCATTTAACTGAATACCTGAAAATATGTGGGTGGTTTCGGTAGAAAAATATGGACGAGGTTCAGGTAGAACTTCTAGGAATTGAAAGTATGATGTGTGCAAGGGTATTGCTGTCTTCGCCCCAAATACTTTCTGTGGTGGGCAATGGGTATTACCTTGTCGTACATTAATAAAACATGATGGCTCTACTTGTACAACATTGCATGAATACCACAGTAATCCAGTACACCATCTCTTCTAATTCTTTTTGTCTGAATGGAAATGAATTAATTCTATAAGCCGTCTACATTGCCAGGCAAATGTTGCCCTTGATCCACCTTAAAAAGATGATGCTCGCCTGCCATATTTGCTCCTGAATGGATGTATGACACTAAGCATCCACCTGATCTTTAGAGTGCGGAAAATTTGTAATGTCTTTGCTAACACTCTCCTGAGTTCTGCCGTACTTTATTTTAAGTATTCACCCACAAATAGTGTAGATGGCGGGGACTTGTTGACAAATAATGGGGTGTTCTTCAAAACTATCCAAAATGGTTACCATTCTACTCAGATTTGGATCAGTTACATTGTTGTACTCCCTCCATAAAGAAATATAAGAGCGTTTAGATCACTACTTTTATTTGTTATACTGGGTGCAGAAGTCGTACATGCAAGTACTTGAAATATAAATAATGATGGAATATGCATCTTATGCATGTCAGATGATGATGAAGCTGTAGCTGATGGTTCCACTGAGGGAACTAACACAAGCAACTGATGCAGTTGCAACACAAGGTGGAGCTTACGGAAGCAGCATGGTGACGGCAGGATATCCAGCGGGCCAAGGTCGCTGTGAGAAGTATGAGACAACTATCTTGACTGGGACGATTGAGCCTCACCAATTCAATGAAATTATTTCCCTCGGGTTATGTTGGCCAAATATAATGCATATGATCCGTTAGACTGTAGGCTGGTTGCCCGTGACAGATGTCAAATATGAGGCATTGTCAAAGCACAATAGTGAATTCGACATGTACTTATGTGTATTTTCCCCTAAAATCATTTTGTGTGTATAGAGAAGTCGGTCACACAAGGAGGGGGGGGAGAGGGAGAGGTAGAGAGAAACGAAGCGAGGGAGGGTGAAGAAGAGTGTGTTGTTAATAAGTCGACAAGGGAGGGGGGGGGTTGAAAAGTCGTCAAGGGGGGCAGGAAGAAGAAGAGTAGTGGTTAAAAAGTTGTCCGCATCATAAGGTATATAATAGACATGATTGATGTTTAATCACTAGAATATGTATGCCAGCGTTGCAATGCACGGGCAATTAACTAATGAGGGGAGCCTTCTTTTTCTTTTTTTTTTGCTCTTCTCCAACAGATACATAAATTTGAACCACAAATCAGGCATGTGCGCGCGAGAGAGGGAAGAGGAGAAACACATTGAACTTTTTCATTCTTCGGATGAACATTTCTATTCATAGCTTTCTTTTTCCGTGGCAACGCATGTGCGTAGCGCCGTCGTGGTAGAGCGTGGGATGAAAGGTGGGTCCAGTATAAAACCAAGAGGTACTAGCACTAAGATAGGAAGGCGGTTGCCGTCCTTGTCCCTTGCTGCTGGCCTGCCACGACGGTGTCACGCACGGCGCCCGGCTCGTCCCCTTAATGGCGGTGGCGGATCGACACGGACAGGGCCGTGTGGGGTGGGGGGGGGGTGGAGAGTGGGGTGGTTGGCGGGAGACTCCTTGACGGTCCGTGAGCAAGAACGGTGTGAAGAAGAAAAGGTGTCATGGCGAAGGTGAGGTGGCCGTCAAGGGCATAGCCATGCCCCGTGCAACAGGGGCCGTGACAGGCTGATCCTTCATTCTCTGTAGCCACAATACAACTATTTGGCACTGTTTCGACTGTAGCAACGCTATTGGCCTGGGGCGTGGCTTCAGCCTGGCTATGACACTGGTGGGCGTCATCCGGTTTTAAAGGAGAATTATCCAGCGAGAAATGTCCCGCTACGGCGAAAAACCGAGCGGGAAGGGGAGGATCCGGCAGTAAAATGGAAAGGTGTATCATGGGGCGGATAGCCCATAGCAACGCATCTAGTAAACATATATGTTCATATGTGATGTACACAAACAAGACAAATACATAGATTAAAATGGGCTTTTCCTTTTGTTATATTTGGGCCAGATTTTTGTCTTTTTTGTGTAGCCTGCAAACAAACGTAATGTTTAACGAAACTTTACACATACATAGAGAACATGTATATCTATTTGTGGAGAAAATATTGATATTTTATGAAACTTCTAAATATATTTTGATTTCAAAAAAAAAAACAGGCTCCCTAGAGCCCGTACTATAGAACACCCGTCTCGTCTCACCCATCGTTATAAGACTATTTTCCCACAAGCAAATAAAGCCGAGGTCTTATTATTTCTATGTAAGGGTACATGACTAAATGATCTCCTTAAAAAAAAGCAACTTGATGCCATTGGCCTAAAATGCTTAGAAGTAATTGTTTACAGCATTGAGCACACCCTATCCACCCACGCAATTTGATACCCCTCTGATTTTCCCAATTAGTATGTTCCCACAAGTAATGCTTAGTCATTAACACTACGAATCTACTCATTTAGCAACACCACAAACCAGTGAATGATCACGACTTAGAGGAAATGACATATATAGATAGATCCTTTATCGGAAGATAAAGTATCCCATGGAAATCCGTACTAAGTGGAAACATGGCAATCAACGTCAGATTCCGACCAGAGATGTGTGGTCCTGATGAATATCTTTCGCCCCAGCATCATTTCATTATGTTTGCAAAAGCCACCTTGATCTTCCGTTCTTTCTCTCTCCTAACACTCACCAGTCCCCAGATCTCTTCCAACCAACCCCAACATAGTGCCACTAAAACATGCACAAGCTAGCTCAGACCTCGGATTCAATTCTTGCATGGCCCTGCAACATCCTCATGAAGAGTGCGCCGTTTCATGTGGGTGCTCCACAGCTCCCAAAATTGCGCAATAACATTGAAAGCCTAGCCCGTAATACAAAATGTGCGGTGGCACATTTCAGGGGCTCGGTTAGTAGAGGGGAGAAGCACGATGGGATTTGTGCGAAAAAACAACCGTGAAGGCAAGTGCGCTTTACAAAAATGTGTGGAATAAACAGACGGATGATCCAGCTCGCGTATTTCAGATCAAATAGCTCATGTTCTGGTTTTCATGGGATACTTTATCTTATCAGGAATAGCAATAACCAAAGGAAACCAAAAAATAAACTATACCTGCTGCGGTGTGATTGGAACTTGATGTTCAAATCCTTATGCGCAGAGAAAGAAATCCGCAAGTGGCAGGATACTACATGATCCGGAAGCAAGTATCTACATTGTATTCAAGTCTCATACAATTCAGTTTATAATGGGCACAAGACAGTATAAGCATTACCCACAATGAGTTATACAAGCTAAGATTAAGAGATATCACCTTGGGATGCTTCTTCCATCTAAGGCTTCTCTTGCTGCTGATGCAGTGGGTGCATCAGTATACTGGATCAGTGCCTGTTGGGAAATTTAAGATGGGGGTTTTGCCTTTTTGCAATGATCAAGTACTTGAAACAAAATGAAATATGGAATTACCTGAAAACCTGCAGCCTTCTCAAAAGTGGCTATTTTGTGAACAAATCCAAAAGCAGAGAAAACCTGAAATGCAATAGGAGATGAGGGTCATGTATAGGAGTAAAAAATAAGTCTAGGAGACCAATCTACCGTAAACAATGGTACATATAAACAATCGATAATTAAATGATGCATAAACCATTTTTCCGAAACAAATTAACTCTTGTGTTCCACCAAAAAAATCAAGGGGGAAAGGTCTTAAAGAAACACACTCTACAGCCAAAGAGTGAGACTGAACTGTCAAACAACCAGCTGGAAATGATCCCTAACAAAATAATCTCAAAAGAAGCATCGAATAATATACTAATCTTCTAAAGGTTTGGGAATTTAACCTTTCGTCAATAACTTGGATAAACAATGAAGTGACCTACACTGGAGATAAGCGTGATGATGAAGGATGATTAGAAAATGGCATCCTCAAGATGAGAGTTCATAAAAACTTCAAATGCAACAGTTAGAAGACAGAGGAAGCAAACAAACATGGTATCTCTCCAATTGCAGGTGGTGATAACGACATTTTCTCCAAGTTAACATGGGCCTGCTGATTCATGCAGAATACGTTACTACGAGATGAACAGCTATGTAAAATCTTGGATTTACAAGGATCAGGTCAGGTAGACTCCCTTGGATATCTTCAGCCAATGACAGGCATCAAGAAAACTCAAATTTATTGTTGCCTAATAAACCCAGGCGTCAAAGTTTTTATTAAGACAGGGTAAATAAATAAATTTAGAACTCACCAAATGGATTACATCGATGGTGACGTCACTAGCTTGAACACCCTCTATGGTAACAAGCAACACATTTCCAGCAGTCTCACCAGGGCTCTTATTGTTAATTATTTCTTGTCTATTTGAATACTGGATGTAAACAGTTTTGCCTCGAATTTGTGCTGGTTCTGAAGATGATGCAAAATAAGAAACCATTGAAATGGCTTGATTAACATCGGTCTGCAAACAAATAAATCTTCGCATAAGTGATCCTGGCATTATCAATTTTAACATATAAATCAGTTAGTTGTACAGAATTAACCAGACAAAAGCAAATGTACAAACCTTTTATTTCTAACTATAGAAAGTTTTCAAATTATGTATGCGGTTACAAGCTAACCAATGATATAAATTATTATGCTCCCTCCGTCCCGATACATCCGTACATCCGTATCTAGACAAATCTAAGACAAATAATTCAGGACAAAGGTACATTAATGCCCACAAAACTGCAATCTACTCCAGTAATTCTGCAATCCCCACTTACTAACACAACCAAATTGAACACATGCAGAGCATCCTATATCCCTAGCATAAAACCAAATGAATAGTGTCATATGGAATCTTACAACCACAAAAGATCTTAGCTGCACATGCTTGGATACAAGTTAGCTACAGATCAATTCAACATATTGATGCAATAAGCTTTCCATTATTACAGAACTGAAGTCCATTAGCTCAGAAAATCCAATCATTCAGCTCCGAACCATCCTACACTGTCATAAAAAAAACAAAATCCAGCGTTTGCACATATTCCACAGCCCCCAGCCTTATCAATCCATACAAGGCAGAGATGCAGGAGCGGCAGATGGCCTCAGAAGGCCCCGCATAAAGTTTGTAGGGGATAAATCCTAACTGCTCTTCACAAATCCCACAGCGAACCAGACTAAAATAAGTAGATACGGGAATAGTGTACAAGCCACTAAAGCTCTCGTTATGACTGATCCATAAAACTGAAGAAACCATTACCCCACGTGTTGACAATTGATGTGCAGGCCAAATAAACCAACCATGGCCAACCTACCCACAGTGCGTGAATATTAGGCATGAGGCCTTGCTACCCGTACAAGATCGCTAACAAATTCCACGATTGCGCGACTAGATCCAAAATTGACCTGCAACTACATGGATGATCGTGCAAAATAAACTCGAAGGAGTATACGGAAACCAACAGCGATCCGGAATTTCCCACCGGATCGCGCGTATCGACGGGGGCAAGGGGGACCGGGGTGAGGGGGTAGTAGGATGTCTTACAAACTCGACGAAGGCCTGATTGCGGTTGGCGCCGACGCCGGATTTGGTGTTGACGATGCGGCCGAAGGGCTTGCAGAGCTCAACGAGCTCCTCCTCCGTGCACTCCCAGGGCAGGTTCCGCAGGTGCAGCACCTTCGACGGCGTCTGCGTGTACCGGAACTGCTGCCCAGCCCCACCCCCGCCGGACGACGACATCACAATAGGTCTTACGCGTGAATGGCAAGGTTGAGGGTCCAAGAGTTCGGTCTGCCCGTGGGGACTTGCGTTTTTGTTTCCCAAACCCAGCCCGAAAACTGGAAAATTAGATCTTTTGCTCCAGTTTACTCTCCATTTAATAATTTACCCCGAGAGGCTACCAGATGGGACCCGGGGCCACTGTCATTGAGACAATCAAAAGGCAAATCATCAAACCCCATATAAAATGGGGTAAATCATCAAATCCCTCCCCCCCAAAACTATACCTTTTGAAGATAAAAAAGCGTGCCGCCTGACTTTAAATTAATAAAGCCACTAAGCATCCAGAACAAGTCACACAATGTAAGGTAAAAGAACCAAGTAGTTTAGACGGTCAAACCGGCAAAAAGAAGTACGACACTCGAGCCGTTAGAATACTAGCAAAGGATAAAACATGGACGACACTAGAGCCCTTCTAGGATGGTGAGCTTGATCCATGTTCAAGATGGAATTTGTCGTAGCCAGAACCCGCAAAATCAAAAGCTCCACCACATCCTTGTGGCTCGATATTAAATTTGTTCCATGTTGTCCATAAGACCCAGCAGAAGGCGGAGAACCCAAACCAAAACAACCTCTTGGTCTGGCCACCCAAGGCGCGGGCAAGAGGCAAGAGGTCACCAAAGGAGTTTGGTGCCCAAGTAACCTCAAGACAATCCCTCAGGCGGCTCCAGAAGAACCGAGCCAAGGGGCAAGAAAAAAGAATATGATCCATATTTTCAGCGAGCCCACAAAGTGCACAACAGTCTGACCCTCGGACGTTTCTTTTCTTGATTTGGTCTGTGGCTGGCAGCCAACCACGCATGGCTTGCTACATGAAGATCTTAACCTTAAGGGGCACTCTGGCACGCCAAATACCCGAGAAACGCGAAGAAGCCAACCCAGATGAGAGTTTAACGTAAAGGGATTTGACAGTAAACCTATTGGATGCTGACGGGGGCCACGAAACTGAGTCAGCCGACTCCGAGAGCACCGAGAAGACAACACCGAGGCGGTGCCACTCTTCCAACTCTTCGGGAGACAACATCCTCCTAAAACCTAAGTCTCAATTCCTGACCGGAAGCTCCGTGATGGAGATCGAAGGAAATGAATGGTAAGAAAACAGGGTAGGAAGGGAATAAGAGAGAAGGCCATCTCCCGTCCAGCAATCCAACCAAAAACGAACAGAGCGGCCATCTCCAACCAAAAACTTAACCAGGGATATGAACTCGCCTTTAACATCAAGGAGTTGACGCCAAAACTAGACCAACCATTCCTAGGGGTGCACAGGGGGCTGCAGTCAAGGAAATATCTAGCCTTGAGGATTTGAAGCCACAATGCCCCAGGATCGATAATAAGAATGCGCCACCACCACTTAATAGTAAGTCATTTGTTCATGAGAGAGGTGTTAATAATGCCTAAGTTCCCAAGTTTTTTTGGCCGGCGCATGATTTTCCACTTGACCAACCTATATTTCTTTTTGTTATTTGCGGTGTTCCAACAAAAACCACTCATATGTTTGTCAAAACCCGCATGGCTGCTCTCAGGCAAGCGATAGAAGCCCATCAGGAAAGTGGGGAGGGGGAGAGGAAAGCATTGATTGGGCACACTGTTGCAGGGTGGAACCCTAAGTGGAGATCTTTTCACACTTGGAGGGGGGAAAGGATGAAGAACAAGAACACAAGAGATGAATTCACTCAAAACAAAACCTAATCACACATCCATTAGAAGCATGGTTGAGATCCACAAGAATACAAGAACAATCCAAGGAAACAAGCACAAAGGTAAGGTTCTTTCCACTTCTAAGGAGGTGAGGTCTTGATGATAGCCTTCTCTAAAAGGAGGTCTTGATATCCACTTGGGATCTTCTCCTAAGAGGAGTGGTAGACGAGTGAAGCTTTCTCAGTGTCTCACATGTACTTTGCTAACCCTAAAAAATGTCCTAGGCATGGAATATATAGCTAGAGGGAGGTAAGGGATGACTTGGAGGGCGAAACAGGAAACCCTTAGCCGAAACCTGGGAGGGCCGTGCGCATGTGGTAAGTGAGGCCCATGCACACGGGGGTCCCGTGGGCACGGTACACCCTCGTGCACACGGGGTGCTATAGCGGCGAGGCCCGTGCGCACGGGGGTGTGCGTCTTCACTTCCAGTCTTTCTGGGAGGCCCGTGGGCACGGGGTTGGGGGAGGCCGTACACACGGGGTTGCCTGGTGTAAGGGCATATTTATCCCCAAGGTGTTTCGGTGATTGATGACAATGCTTTTGCGGACTAATCGTGTGCGTTGAGTTTTTTAGAGATTCATCCTTTGGCACGAGACGATTCCCTCCCCTCGGTGTTTTATTCAAGACGGTGTAGCTCCTTCGTTTCTCTGTTGGTGGACTAGTTTCGTAGGAGTCACTGTACTATCAAGAGGGGATCCGCTTTGGTAAGGCTAGGGTGGAATCAACACGTGCACATCCTTATCGCACCCGCTATTCCTTTCCGCTTCAATGGAGTTCCCTTTCCTCTCCTAGTTTGCCCTGAATGGTCCTCAGCGGTAGTACCGTCGAAGCACATCAAGCGGTAGTACCGCTCCTCAGCGGTAGTACCGCCAAAGCACATCAAGCGGTAGTACCGCTCCTCAGCGGTAGTACCGCTTGTTGTATTCGGCCGTAGTACCGATGAGGCTCCGGGCTACTACCGCCTCGACTTGGGGCCTCTTTTTCTCGTGTCGGGTTGTGTGGTACTAGCTGCGGTAGTAGTGGCGGCAGTACCACCCCGAGCGGTAGTACCACTCTGGGTCCAGGTCCTTGCTCCTCTCGTGTGCGCGGCAGTACCGCTGGGAGGGGACGGTAGTACCGCTGGTTCAGCGGTAGTACCGCCCACCCAAGCGGTAGTACCGCTCTGTGCGGAGCTGGAATATTCGTTTTGATGAGGCCGTCACTGGACTCGGTTTCATCAAAAGCAAAGAGGATGCTTGTTTATACAAGAAGTTAAATGGTCTTGTATGTGGATGACATACTACTGATCGGAAATGATGTTTCAATGTTGAACTCAGTCAAGGAGTCATTGAATGGCAAGTTTTTGATAAAGGACCTTGGTGAGGCAGTGTATATTTTAGGCATTAAGATCTATAGAGATAGATCTAGGAGGCTGCTCGGCTTAAGCCAGAGCACGTACATAGATAAAGTGTTGAAGCAGTTCAACATGAGTGAGGTGAAGAAAGGGTTC
Organism: Triticum aestivum; assembly: GCF_018294505.1. Classification (NCBI taxonomy): domain Eukaryota; kingdom Viridiplantae; phylum Streptophyta; class Magnoliopsida; order Poales; family Poaceae; genus Triticum; species Triticum aestivum. The sequence goes on along the minus strand of NC_057804.1, from coordinate 268,727,167 downwards.
TTGCCACTCTCACATGGTATAACGCTAAGCGAGACTCAGAGTCCTTCGACATCTGATGAGGGAAGCAGGATGAGTAGGATTCTGTATGCCTCAGCAATCGGATCCATCATGTATGCCATGATATGTATAAGGCCTGATGTTGCTTTTGCAATAAGCCTAACAAGCAGATACCAGGTCAACCCAGGTGAGAGTCACTGGGCAACGGTAAAGACTATTTTAAAGTACCTGAAAAGGACTAAAGAGATGTTCCTAGTTTATGGAGGTGAGGAAGAGCTCGTTGTAAGGGGTTACGCCGATGCTAGTTTCCAAACCGACATAGATGATTATCGATCATAGTCTGGATTCATGTATGTCATGAACGGAGGAGTAGTGAGCTGGATGAGTTCCAAGCAAGCTACGGTGGCCGATTCTACCACAGAAGCCGAATACATTGCGGCTTGTGAAGCTGCAAAGGAAGGTGTTTGGATCCAGCATTTTCTGGATGATCTTGGTATTTTCCCAGCCTTGGTAAAACCGTTGGACCTTTATTGTGATAATTCTGGTGCCATCGCACAAGCCAAGGAGCCGAGGAATCACCATAAGGTCAGACACATAGATCGAAAATATCACCCGATACGAAAGATCGTAAAGAATGGTGATGTAGAGTTATGCAAAATTCACAAGGATGCAAATGTTGCAGATCCGTTGACTAAGCCGCTTCCACAACCCAAGCATGAGGGGAACGTTAGAGCTATGGGCATTCGATGTCTATTTGATTGACTCTAGTGCAAGTGGGAGACTGTTGGAGATATGCCCTAGAGGCAATCATGTATGATGATATTTCCTATGTGTTTATGAATAAAGATAGTCCTTGGACATTATCAATGATGTGTATCAGCAAGTATGTGACTTGTTTGTGGGACTATGCATTGTATGATGACTGTCCTAAATGGTCCCTAGTCGAAAGGGCTGTGTGGACGTGCAGTCGACTAGACTAGCATATGACACGGTCGATAGCTTGGTCTCACTCGCCATGGAGCATTGGATGCTAACTGGATAATATGGACTCGGAAGGATCTGGTCGGATTCAACATAGTCGGATCTGAGTCGAGATAAGGTTCGAGTCAGACAGACCCAACTATGAGATGCAACGATATGTCATCTGTGAGTCTCTAGTACAACATACGTTCTATGTCCTAAGACCTGAGTTGGCGCATGTACTCGGGATGGTAACAGACCTGCTTTGGGCCGACCAAACGCTACTCCGTAACTAGGTAGTTACAAAGGTAGGTTTCAAGCTTGTCCAGACCCATGCTGCGAGACGTGGTCGAGCAAGATGGGATTTGCCCCTCCGACCAGGAGAGATATACTCTGGGCCCCTCATGTGATCCAACCAACAGAAGCATGGCTATGCGACAAGGATTATGAGATAATCCGAATAGTGGTCAGCATCACTAGAACGAGAAAGCGGTTGGGCTAGCATAAGGATGACAATCTCGCCTTGAGCCCGACAACATATATCGTGTGGCAAAGGGAACAGAAGTGTGACATGTTGTACAGGTTCACCTAACCAGCTTCATAGTCTGCTTGGTGTTCGGCATGCCTTGCTAGAGGCCACTACCAACCGTGCAGTCTGGAGGTGATCCGAATTGCGACCAAGCCGGCTTGAACCTAAGGGGTCGTGTGCTTAAGGGAAGGAACCTACGAGGTCGGATCCGAGGACACTGGTTGGATGTGATCCGAGCTGTATTCGGATTATGGCCGAGTAGACTTGTGGGCTTTAGGGTACATGCGAGGCCCGAGTGTTGAGCCTGCAACGGACACCTATATAAAGTGGAGGTGCGGCACACTCATGCGGTTGATCTCTTCGGTGCTGTCACTAGGGTTTGCATGTGTTGCGAATAGCCACCTCCACTTGCTACAGGTTGTGTGATCGGACTAGCAGTCCGCCGCACGATGTTCCTCCTGCACGCGCGGATACCGTTAGAGGCGGTGCACTTGCGCCGCTCCGGTGAACCTGTTCGCGGGATCTGATCGGCTACGTGGGAGACCGGCAAGGAGGAGACGACTCCAGGAACGCGTTGCCTCAACTCTACTTCCGCTGCATGGCACTGCGCGTCTAGTGGTAACAATCTGTTATCCATCTCCCGTAGCATGTTCTTGGATGTTCTGCGCGTAGGAAAATTTTAATTTGCAGTCGATGCACCCTACCGTAGAACCGAACACATTCTACGAACATCGGTTTTCTATGTGAAGAGAAACAGGCAATCCAAACTTCAAATGATATAAGTGAAGCAGATGAAGCATTCTATAAAGCCATACTCAAAAGATATAAGTGAAGTGCAATGAGCATTCTATAAATCAACCATGGACTATCTCATACCATCATGGTGCATAAAAAAATGAAAACTAAATGCAAAAGTCGCTCCAAGATTTGCACATATCACATGAACGAAACGAAGACGAAAACATACCGATACTTGTTGAAGAAAGATGAGATGCTTTCCGGGGCATCATCCCCAAGCTTAGACGCTTGAGTATCCTTGAATATTTACTTGGGGTGCCTTGGGCATCCCCAAGCTTGAGCTCTTGCCTCTCCTCCTTCTCCTCATATCGAGAGCTCCTCGATCTTTGGTCACTTCATCCACACAAAACTCAACAGAAAGCTCGGTAAGATCCGTTAGTATAATAAAGCAAATCACTACTCTAAGTACTGTAGCAAACCAATTCATATTTTGTTTTTGCATTGTTAGCTATTGTAATATAACTTTTCCATGGCTTATACAACCGATAGAATCGATAGTTTCATCAAAATAAGCAAAACAATGCATCAAAAACAGAATATGTCTTAAACAGGACGGTCTGTAATAATCTGAACATTCACCATACTTCTGGTACTCCAAAAATTCTGAAAAAATTATTAAAAAATAAACAATTTCTATAGCAAGTCTTTGCAAAAAGTTTCAGAAATGTTTGACGTTCCAGTAAAAAAATGTAAAATTGCGCACTAAAGCCAAAGTTTTTGTTTTTGCACCGGACATACCAACAAGCAATCTACTCATCCTAAAGGAAAATCTTGGCACATTATTTTTATAATACAATGGAATTGTACAAGGGGATAATTATTTTTGTGAGAATCTTCATGAAAAATTCTACATTGCTTCCATGAGCATGAACACAAGTGTTCAAGGTTGACCCTCACTTCCGCAATGCATCACCTTTCAATCGCTTCTCCTTTGTGAAAAGTTTTAAGTTCCCCTCTATATTTTTTTTGTTTTTAAACTTTATAAAAGCACTCAATAGAAATAAATGACTCTCTAAAACTTCCGGGTTGTCTCCCTGGTAGTGCTTTCTTTAAAGCCATTAAGCTAGGCATAAAGTGCTCAAGTAATGGATTCACCCGGATCCCAAGGTATATCAAAGCCAATTTGAATTAACAATGATTTGGCATTTAGTAGTGAGCACAGAGCAACATATATCAAGAAATTACGAAGTCTAACTCTCTTCCTATGCATCGACATGTCATACAAGAACAATTCATGCACATTAAGTAAAGGCCAATACATAGCATAAGTAGTTTCTTGCAATTTTATCATGTTGGAAACATAAAGAGGTGGAGATGTAGTTCCTCTCTCATAATAATTGCAAGTAGGAGCAGCAAGCACATGCATATTACATTCATCAAAATTATCATGTGCAATGGTAAAAGGCAATCCATCAATATATATAATCCTCAACAAGTACAAACTTCTCCAATATAGTGTAGTTTGGAGAATTCAAAAAGATAATAGGACTATCATGTGTGGGTGCAATAGCAACAATTTCATGTTTAACATAAGGAACAATAGCAAGTTCATCTCCAATAGCATAATCCATATTGGCATCTTGGCCACAAGCATAGCAAGCATTATCAAAAAGGGATATTTCAAACGAATCAACGAATCATAGCAATTATCATAGCATTAATCCTTCGGTAAGAACGAAGGGACATTAAACAATGTATGAGTTGGAGAGTTACTCTCATTAGATGGTGGGCACGGGTAGCTAGTCCGCTCTTCCTCCTTTTGTTCTTCGCTCTCCTCATCATCTTTTTCATCCAATGAGCTCATAGTTTCATCAATTCCTTCTTCCATAGACTCCTGCAAAATATTAATCTCTTCTTGGACAACGGAGGCTCTCAATAAATGCATCAATATCGGAATTGTATTTGTAATTATCCTAGCAGTATTTAAGGATGGAAAAATTTTCAGGTCTATAAACTGAATCATCAAAATCTTCATACTTTTCAAACAGAGATTTAATTTCATAAGCACCCTTAAAAGCAACAAATTCTTCTATTCATTCCACATCATAATAATCATATCTACCATTAGCATAAGAAGCTAAGGTTTCATTATCATTGAATTTGCATGAAAAGGGAAGATGTGGAGCATTCATCCTAGAGCAACAAATAAAATCATATCTCTGGCATAAATTCCAAGCATACCAATGCAACACATCAATTTGATCCCATAAAAGTTTCCCTTTTTGTGTCAAGCGATAATCCCTAAAGTATTCACGTTGATCCAACGTGTCTCCCATTATCATGTTGAATGGGGTTTTCTCAGGATTATCAAAGTAGTGCATAATATTTTTCACATAACGAGCATCGAGGGTTTTAGGAGGTTCCCCATCTCCATGAGTAGCAAGTACAACTATTTTTTTTGGTGTTTCGTGTTCCATATCCATAACTAAAGGTAGAGCACAACTTAGAACAGGAAATAAAAACTACTTAGTGATAAAGCAAACTAGCACACACGAGAATATTCACCCCATGCTATTGCTCCCCAGCAACGGCGCCAGAAAAAGGTCTTGATAACCCACAAGTATAGGCGATCGTTTATAGCCTTCTTCGATAAATAAGAGTGTCGAACCCAACAAGGAGCTAAAGGCAGAACAAATATTCCCTCAAGTTCTATCGACCACCGATACAACTCTACACACGCTTGACTTTTGCTTTACCTAAAACAAGTATGCAAATATTTTGCGAGAATAAAACTACGAGTACTTTGCGAGAATAAATCTACGGATAAAGTGCAAGGTAATAAAAGTGGATAGCTTTTGTCAACAAGAAAGTCATTTGTCCCTAGGCAATCGATAACAAGTACCGGTAATCATTCTTGTAATTTTATATGAGGGAGAGGCATGAGCTAACATACTTTCTCTACTTGGATCATATGCATTTATGATTGGACCCCTAGCAAGCATCAGCAACTACTAAGGATCATTAACGTCGTGAAACCCAACCATAACATTAAGTATCAAGTCCTCTTTACTCCCATACGCCATAACCCACTTATCCGCGTTTAGGCTGCTGATGTCTACTACGCAACCTTCTTTCTGTAGACGTTGATGGGCCTCCAAGTGCAGAGGTTTCTAGGACAGTAGCAAATTTCCCTCAAGTGGATGACCCAAGGTTTATCAATCCGTTGGAGGCATAGGATGAAGATGGTCTCTATAAAACAACCATGCAACCAAATAACAAAGAGTCTCTTGTGTCCCCAACACACCCAATACAATGGGAAATTGTATAGGTGCACTAGTTCGACGAAGAGATGGTGATACAAGTGCAATATGGATGGTAGATATAGGTTTTTGTAGTCTGAAAATATAAAAACAACAAGGTAACTAGTAACAAAAGTGAGCGAAAACGGTATTGCAATGCTTTGAAACAAGGCCTAAGGTTCATACTTTCACTAGTGCAAGTTCTCTCAACAGTAATAACATAATTGGATCATATAACAATCCCTCAAAGTGCAACAAGGAGTCACTAATAGTGGAGAACAAACAAAGAGATTATTGTAGGGTACGAAACCACCTCAAAGTTATTCTTTCCGATCAATCCATTGGCCTATTCCTATAAGTGTCACAAACAACCCTAGAGTTCGAAATAAAATAACACCTTAAGACACAAATCAACCAAAACCCTAATGTCACCTAGATACTTCAATGTCACCTCAAGTATCCATGGGTTTGATTATATGATATGCATCACACAATCTCAGATTCATCTATTCAACCAACACAAAGAACATCAAAGAGTGCCCCAAAGTTTCTACCGAAGAGTCAAGACAAAAACATATGCCAACCCCTATGCATAAGTTTACAAGATCACTGAACCCGCAAGTTGATCACCAAAACATACATCAAGTGGATCACATGAATGTCCCATTGTCACCACAGATAAGCACATGCACGACATACATCAAGTGTTCTCAAATCCTTAAAGACTCAATCCGATAAGATAACTTCAAAGGGAAAACTCAATACATTACAAGAGGGCAGAGGGGGAGAAATGATGACCCACAAGTGTATGGGGTCAATTTTAGCCCTTTTTGATAAGTAAGAGTGTCGAACCCAACAAGGAGCAGAAGGAAATGACAAGTGGTTTTTAGCAAGGTAATGTCTACAAGTGCTAAAATTGTAAGTAGCATAGTAGTTTGGTAGCAAGATAATTTGTAACGAGCAAGTAACAATAGTAATAACAAAAGTTCAGCAAGGTAGCCCAATCCTTTTGAGGCAAAGGACATGCCAAAACGGTTTCTTATGATAAGCAAAGTGTTCTTGAGGGTACACGGGAATTTCATCTAGTCACTTTCATCATGTTGGCTTAATTCGTGTTCGGTACTTTGATAATTTGATATGTGGGTGACCGGTGCTTAGGTGCTGTTCTTACTTGAACAAACCTCCTACTTATGATTAACCCTCTCGCAAGCATCCGCAAGTACTAGAAAAGTATTAAGAATAAATTCTAACCATAGCATTAAACTTCTGGATCCAATCGGTCCCTTAAGGAATAGTGCATAAACTGGGGTTTAATCTTCTGTCACTCTCGCAACCCACCATCTAATAACTACTCCATAATGCATTTCCTTAGGCCCAAATATGGTGAAGTGCCATGTATTCGACGTTCACATGACACCACTAAGAGAATGGCAACATACATACCATCAACATATCGAACACATATCAAGTTCACATGATTACTTGCAACATGATTTCTCCCGTGACCTCAAGAACGAAAGTAACTACTCACAAATGATAAACATGCTCAAGATCAGAGGGGTATTGAATAGCATAATGGATCTGAACATATAATCTTCCACCAAATAAACCATATAGTAATCAACTACAAGATGTAATCAACACTACTAGTCACCCACAAGCACCAATCTATAGTTTTTATACAAAGATTGAACACAAGAGATGAACTAGGATTTGAGAGGAGTTGGTGTTGTGAAGATGTTAATGAAGATAGCCCTCCCCAAGAGTTGTTGGTGATGATGATGACAATGATTTCCCCTTCGGGAGGGAAGTTCCCCCGGCGGAATCGCTCCACCGGAGGGCAAAAGTGCTCCTACCAAAGTTCCGCCTCGAGGCGGTGGCACTTCATCCCGAATGTCCTCCCCTTATTTTTTCTAGGTCAAAATGACTTATATACCAGAAGATGGGCACCAAAGGTGGGCCGGGGAGGGCAGCACCCACCAGGGTGCGCATGGGCCTCCTGGCGCACCCAGGTGGTTGTGCCCACCCGGTGGCCCTTCTCTAGTACTTATTTGCTCCAGTATTTGTTAAATATTACATAAAAAATCCTCGGGGAGTTTTAGCTCATTTGGAGTTGTACAGAATAGGTAGCTTGACGTAGCTTTTCCAGGTCCAGATTTCCAGCTGCCAGAATTCTCCCCCTTGGTGCATACCTTGCATATTATGAGAGAAAATGCATTAGAATTACTCCAAAAAGCATTATTATACAACAAAACAACATAAATAACAGTAGGGAAACATGATGCAAAATGGACGTATCAACTCCCGCAAGCTTAGACCTCGCTTGTCCTCAAGCGAAAACCGAAATCGAAAAACATGTCCACATGCTTAGAGAGAGAGGTGTCGATAAAAACAAAAATACGGACATAGCAGCATCATGTGACTTATTATAACAGCAACAAACTTCAATATAAAACTTTTATTATGGAACTTTTATCATAGACTTCTCATGAACAAGTGACAATTCATCACAACAATGAAGTATAAAGCATAAACTCTATTGGAAACCAACAAACTATGTTCTCAGTCAACTTTGCAACTACAGTTCATCATCTTTTCAGGAAGGGTCACGTATCGGAGCCTTTAGGCAAGTCCACATACTCAACCATCATTTAGTCTTCTATGATTGCTAAAACTCACCGCGTACACATGAGCAAAACGTTTCAACCGGACACAAAGAAAGATTGGGGCTTATAGTTTCGCCTCCGAACACACTCACCTCAAGGGTGATGTCAACAATAATAACTCATGCCACCCATATTCAACTGGACATATGTGCCTAGATCTTTCCTCACCACATGATTCTTGCCAAATGAGAAAAATAAAAGGAATAGAGAGAGAACCTTTGACTCTTGCATAAAAGTAAATACATGAAAGTAAAAGATAGGCCCTTTGCAGAGGGAAGGAGAGGTTGCCATGCGCTTTTTGTTTGTATGCTCAACCCCTTAGTGTAAGAGAACGTCACGTTATATTGCCCCTTGTGATGGCAACCTTTATTATGCAGTCTGTCGCTTTTATTCTTCACCATCACAAGTTCGTACAATGCTCAATTTTCCCTTACACTAAATGATCTCACACTTTTATAAGCAATTTTTATTGCCCTTCTGCACTGATAACAACTTACTTGAAGGATCTTACTCAATCCGTAGGTAGGTATGGTGGACTCTCAAACAAGATAGGGTTTAAGGGTTTTGGAAGCACAAGTAGTATCTCTACTTGGTGCGGAATTTCTGGCTAGCAAAGATAGGGGCAAGCACCACATGTTGAAAGATCTATGACAATATGACTTCTATGTGAATATGAACAAACATAAATCATTAAGTTGTCTTGCTTGTCCAACGTCAACAATTTTGGCATATAATATTTTGATGGGTGCTCACAATTACAAAAGATTTCCATGATGATATATTTATATGTGAATCTTCTCTTCCTTTATCAATTCTTTCATGTGTTGCATCATTGACCAATGCTATGTTTGTCAATCTACAATAAAATTTTCTACTTATACTTTTCCTTGTGAAATGTCATCACTCACCATAAGATTAGCATAAGATCCTTTTCTTTTATTTCCTTTCTTTTTATGGCAGCAAGAGAGTAAAGAAGACAAATATCAAACTAACTTTATTATATCTCGCACACGATTACAAGGATTGATCACTAAGCAAACTCACACAAAGAAAGGATCGAACTAAACTTTTATTCTTCTAATAGCAAAAGATAGCCATGGATCGAACTAAGAAAATAAAGGCAAAAGATAGTGGAGGTTGATACAATACCGGGGCACCTCCCCCAAGCTTGGCGAAAGCCAAGGGGAGTGCCCATACCAATACTTAGTTTTCTTTTGGTGGTGATGAAGAAGACGATGGTGATGAAGTAGAAGCGATCCGGTCTTTCAGGATCAAGAGGCTCTCCAATCTTCGGATGAATCTCCACAGGGAAGCAATGTGCTCCATATGCAAAATATTTTCATGATCGAGATACTTATTTTGTATATGAACCGTATTAATGATCTTGAAGGCTGCAATCTCAACGAGGGTAAGATGAGCATAGTAGGGTTCAAGGATATCTTCCTCTTCCTCATCGGTGGGCAATGCTTGCTCGTCCATCGGTACTTGATCCCCAGGTGCCTCCTTGCTCTTGTCCTCCTTAGCTACTCCAATGGGGTCTTCTCTCTTCAGCTCGATCTTCGTCAACCAAGCATCTTCTTGCATACGATCATAGGGGGAGAAGACATGATGCCTGGCTCAACAGATCTGACAAAAAACATCAAGAAAACAAAATAGGAGATTTCTCTGTGATATGGAGGTTAACAGGTTCTAGAGGTATATATAGATTTTTTATCTTGGGGAACAAGCATAACGGAAGAAAAACGGATATCAGAAAATACCCGAGGTGGGCACAACCCACCTGGGCGCGCCTTGGTGTATCGTGCCCACCAGGGTCACTTTCTTGGAAGTTTCTTATTTTCCTAATTTTCTAAATATTCCAAAACTGACAAAAAAATATTTTGTAGATTTTTTGAAGTCCGTTTACTTACCGTATCACGTACCTCCTTATTTTCACGATTCTGGAGTGTTCCGGAAGGACTCTTTTATGTGTTCTTCCGGTGTCAAAGTTTGGATAACATTACTTTCAACATTGATTGGCATACCTGAGATATAGTGTTTTATTCGTTGCCCATTGACAACCTTTGGGTTACTCCCTTCGGCATTATTTATTTTGATAGCTCCGGATCGATAGACCTCCTCGATGACATAGGGTCCTTCCCATTTGGAGAGGAGTTTTCCTACAAAAAATCTGAAATGAGAGTTGTACAAAAGGACATATTCTCTGACTTTGAACTCACTTGTGGATTCTTTTATCATGCCATCTTTTAATTTTTTCTTTGAATAACTTAGCATTTTCGTAAGCCTGGGTTCTCCATTCATCTAATGAGCTAATATCAAATAACCTATTTTCTCCAGCAAGCTTGAAATCATAATTGAGTTCTTTTATTGCCCAAAATGCTTTATGTTCTAACTCAAGAGGCAAATGACAAGCTTTTCCATAAACCATTTTATATGGAGACATACCCATAGGATTTTTATAAGCTGTTCTATAAGCCCAAAGTGCATCATCTAATTTCTTAGACCAATTCTTCCGGGACCTATTGACAGTCTTTTGTAAGATTAGTTTTATTTCTCTATTGCTAAGTTCAACTTGACCTCTAGACTGAGGATGATAAGGTGACGCAGTTCTATGGTTAACATCATACTTAGCAAGCATCTTACGGAAAGAACCATGAATAAAATGTGAACCACCATCAGTGATCAAGGGACTCCAAAACTTGGAAAAATAACTTCCTTAAGAATCTTAATAGAGGTGTTGTGATCAGCACTACTGATTGGAATAGCTTTTACCCATTTAGTAACATAATCAACAGTAACCAAAATATGTGTATACCCATTAGAGGAAGGAAAAGGTCCCATAAAGTCAAATCTCCAAACATCAAATGGTTCAACAACAAGTGGATAATTCATAGGCATTTCTTGACGCTTACCGATTTACCTATTCTTTGGCATTCATCACATGATGAGACGAACTTATGGGCATCCTTGAAGAGAGTAGGCCAATAAAAACTAGATTGCAATACCTTATGTCTCCCGCATGATGTCCTCCATAAGCTTCGGAGTGACATTTCCGTAGGATTTGTTCCTGTTCATGCTCAGGTACACATCATCTAATAATACCATCTACTCCTTTATAAAGATGTGGGCCATCCCAAAAGTAATGTCTTAAATCATAGAAGAATTTTTTTTCTTTTGTTGGTATGTGAAGCTAGGTGGTATGTATTTAGCAACAATATAATTAGTATAGTCAACATACCAAGGTGTACTATGAGAAACATTTATTGCAGCTAGTTGTTCATCAGGGAAGCTATCATTAATTGGTTGTGGGTCATCAAGAATATTTTCAAGTCTAGACAAGTTATCAGCTACGGGGTTCTCTGCTACTTTCCTATCAATGATATGCAAATCAAATTCTTGTAGCAGAAGAACCCACCTAATGAGTCTAGGTTTAGCATTTTTCTTTTTCGTAAGATATTTTATAGCAGCATGATCGGTGTGGACAATTACTTTAGAATCAAAATGTAAGACCTAAATTTATCACAAGCAAACACCACTGCTAAGAATTCTTTTTCAGTAGTAGCATAGTTTCGTTGAGTACTGTCTAGAGTTTTACTATCACAATGAATAACATTTAGTTTCTTATCAACTCTTTGTCCTAGAACAGCACCAACAGCATAATCACTAGCATCACACATAATCTCAAAAGGCAAGTTCCGATTAGGTGGTTGAACAACAGGTGCAGTGATTAAGGCTTTCTTTAGTGTTTCAAAGGCTTCCATACAATCATCATCAAACACAAAGGGAATATCCTTTTGCAAAAGATTAGTAAGAGGCATAGAAATTTTAGAAAAGTCTTTGATAAACCTCCTATAGAAACCAACATGACCAAGGAAACTACGAATACCTTTGATATCTTTAGGACATGGCATTTTCTCAATTGCATCAACCTTGGCTTTGTCCACCTCAATGCCTCTTACAGAAATTTTATGGCCCAAGACAATACCTTCATTAACCATAAAGTGGCACTTCTCCCAATTCAAGACGAGATTTGTTTGTTCACATCTCTACAAAACTCGATCAAGATTTCTTAAACAATCATCAAAAGACTTCATAGACAGTAAAGTCATCCATGAAAACCTCAACAATCTTTTCACAAAAATCAGAGAATATAGCAGTCATACATCTTTGCAAGGTAGCAGGTGCATTACATAACCGAAAGGCATATGTCTATAAGCAAATGTTCCAAAAGGACAGGTAAAAGCGGTCTTTTCTTGATTAGATTGTAAAACAGGTATTTGTGAAAAGCCAGAGTATCCATCAAGGAAGCAAAAATGTGTGTGCTTAGATAATCTTTCTAACATTTGATCGATAAAAGGCAGAGGGTAATGATCTTTCCTAGTAGCTTCATTTAACTTTCTATAATCAATTACCATTCTATAGCCCGTGACAATTCGTTGTGGAATAAGCTCATTCTTATAATTAGGAACAATAGTTATACATCCCTTCTTAGGGACACAATGAATAGGACTTTGATACGTCCATTTTGCATCATGCTTTTATGTCAATATTTATTGCATTATGGGCTGTTATTTCACGTTATGTCACATTACTTATGGCTATTCTCTCTTATTTTACAAGGTTTACATGAAGAGGGAGAATGCCGACAGCTGGAATTCTGGGTTGGGAAAGGAGCAAATATTGAAGGACTATTCTGTGCAACTCCAAAAGTTCTAAAACTCCATGGAACACCTTAAAATAAATAAAGAAAAATTGTCGCCAAAGATGAAGGCCAGGGGGCCCACACCCTGCTCACGAGGGTGGGGGGCGCCCCCCTGGGCGCGCCCCCCTACCTCGTGGGCCCCCTGTGGCTCTCCGACGCCCATCTTCTCCCATATGAAGTCTTTCGATGAGACAAAATAGCAGAGAACTTTTTGGGACAACCAATCTAGGGCTCCGGCAGAGCTGTTCTGCCGGGGACAATTCCCTCCGACAGGGGGAAATCATCACCATCGTCATCACCAACGCTCCTCTCATCGGGAGAGGGCAATCTCCATCCACATCTTCATCATCACCATCTCATCTCCAAACCCTAGTTCATCTCGTGTATCCATTTCTTGTCTCCAAGTTCGAGATTGGTGCTAGTAGGTTGCTAATAGTGTTGATTACCCCTTGTAGTTGATGCTAGTTGGTTTATTTGGTGGAAGATCATATGTTCAGATCCTTTATGCACAATATTACTCCTCTGATTATGAACATGAATATGCTTTGTGAGTAGTTACATTTGTTCCTGAGGACAAGGGAGAAGTCTTGCTATTAGTAGTCATGTGAATTTGGTATTCGTTCGATATTTTGATAAGATGTATGTTGTCTAACCTCTAGTGGTGTTATGTGAACGTCGACTACATAACACTTCACCATTATTTGGGCCTAGATGAAGGCATTGGGAAGTAATAAGTAGATGATGGGTTGTTAGAGTGACAGAAGCTTAAACCCTAGTTTATGCGTTGCTTCGTAAGGGGCTGATTTGGATCCATATGTTTCATGCTATGGTTAGGTTTACCTTAATACTTTTGTTGTAGTTGCGGATGCTTGCAATAGAGGTTAATCATAAGTGGGATGCTTGTCCAAGTAAGGGCAGTACCCAAGCACCGGTCCACCCACATATCAAATTATCAAAGTACCGAACGCGAATCATATGAGCGTGATGAAAACTAGCTTGACGATATTCCCATGTGTCCTCGGGAGCACTTTTCCTATTATAAGAGTTTGTCCAGGCTTGTCCTTTGCTACAAAAAGGATTGGGCCACCTTGCTGCACTTTATTTACTTTTGTTACTTGTTGCTAGTTACCATTTATCTTATCACAAAACTATCTGTTACCACTTATTTCAGTACTTGCAGAGAATACCTTGCTGAAGACGCTTATCATTTTCTTCTGCTCCTCGTTGGGTTCGACACTCTTACTTATCGAAAGGACTACGATAGATCCCCTATACTTGTGGGTCATCAAGACTCTTTTATGGTGACGTTGCCGGGGAGTGAAGCGCCTTTGGTAGGTGGAATTTGGTAAGGAAAAATTTATTTAGTGTGCTGAAATTTTCTGTCACTTGTTACCATGGAAAGTAATTGTCTGAGGGGCTTGTTCGGGGTATCTTCACCCCGTCCAGTTGAGCCAAGAGTTGCTCCTCAACCTACTGAACCTACTGAACCTATTGAAAATGAAACTGCTTTTCAGATCCCTTCGGGTATGATGGAAAAACTGCTAGCTAACACTTTCACAGGAAATGGAACAAAGCATCCTGATGAACATCTACACTTTGTGGATGATAATTGTGGACTATTTAAGCTTACAGGTGTACCCAATGATGTCGTTAAGAAGAAGGCTTTCCCTTTATCTTTGGAGGGAGACGCATTGACATGGTATAGGCTATGTGATGATACAAGATCATGGAACTATAAAAGAATGAAATTGGAATTTCATCAAAAGTATTACCCTATGCATCTTGTTCATCATGATCGCAATTATATATATAATTTTTGGCCTCGCGAAGGATAAAGCATTGCTCAAGCTTGGGGGAGGCTCAAATCAATGTTATACTCATGCCCCAATCATGAGCTCTCAAAATTGACAACTCTCCAGAATTTTTATGGTCGGCTTTCTGAAAATAATCGCAACATGCTCGATACTTCTTGTGCTGGCTCTTTTATGATGAAGTCTATTGAATTTGGATGGAACTTATTGGATATAATTAAACGCAACTCTGAAGATTGGGACCTCGACAAAGGTAAGGAGTCAGGTATGACACCTAACTTTGATTGTGTTAAATCTTTTATGGATACCGATATTTTCCGTAAGTTTAGCACTAAATATGGACTTGACTCTGAGATAGTAGCTTCTTTCTGTGAATCTTTTGCTACTTATGTTGATCTCCCCAAGGAGAAGTGGTTTAAATATCATCCTCCCATAGAAGTAAAAGTAGCTGCACCTGTTAAAGTTGAAGAAAAGACTGTCACTTACAATGATCCTATTGTTCCTACTTCTTATGTTGAGAAACCTCCTTTTCCTGTTAGAATGAAGGATCATGCTAAAGCTTCAACTATTGTTCGTAAAAGCAATACTAGGACTTATACACCTCCTGAGCAAGTCAAAGTAGAACCCAATATTGCTACTGTTAAAGATCTATTGTTATTCAATTCACTGGTGAAACTGCTAGAATTGCTAAACCCTGTGATAGAGATAAACATAGACCTGTGGTAGGCGTGCCTGTTATTTCTGTTAAAATAGGAGATCATTGTTATCATGGCTTATGTGATATGGGTGCTAGTGCTAGTGTTATACCCATTGGCTTATACAAAGAAATTATGCATGATATTGCACCTGCTAAGTTAGAAGATATTGATGTTACAATTAAACTAGCAAATAGAGATACTATATCTCCAATGGGAATTGTTAGAGATGTTGAAGTCTTGTGTGGGAAAACCAAGTATCCCGCTGATTTTCTTGTTCTTGGTTCCCCACAAGATAGCTTTTGTCCCATTATATTTGGTAGACCCTTCTTGCATACCGTTAATGCTACGATTGATTGCAAAAAGAATATTGTTACTGTTGGCTTGGACGATATGGTCCATGAGTTTAATTTCTCTAAATTTAGTAAACAACATCGTGAGGAAGAATTGCCTAGTAAGGATGAAATTATTGGTCTTGCTTCTATTGTTGTACCTCCTAGTGATCCTTTAGAACATTATTTGCTAGACCATGAAAATGATATGTTCATGAATGAAAGAAGGGAAATAGATGAAGTATTCTTTAAACAGGAACTTATTCTGCAACACAATTTGCCTGTTGAAATCCTAGGGGATCCGCCTCCACCCAAGGGTGATCCCGTGTTTAAACTTAAACCGTTGCCTGATAATCTTAAATATGCTTATCTTGATGAAAAGAAAATATATCCTGTTATTATTAGCGCTAACCTTTCACAGCATGAAGAGGAAATATTATTGAAAACTCTGAAGAAGCATCGTGCATCTATTGGATATACTCTGGATGATCTTAAGGGCATCAGTCCCACTCTATGTTAACATAAAATAAATTTGGAAGCTGATGCCAAACCAGTTTGTGATCCTTAACATCGTTTGAATCCTAAAATGAAAGAAGTAGTAAGAAAAGAAATACTCAAGCTTCTGGAGGCAGGTATAATTTATCCCGTTGCTGATAGTCAGTGGGTAAGTCCCGTCCATTGTGTCCCTAAGAAGGGAGGTATTACTGTTGTCCCTAATGATAAAGATGAAATGATTCCGCAAAGAATTATCACAGGTTATAGGATGGTAATTGATTTCCGCAAATTAAATAAGGCTACTAAGAAAGATCATTACCCCTTACCTTTTATTGATCAAATGCTAGAAAGATTATGCAAACATACACATTATTGCTTTCTAGATGGTTATTCTGGTTTTTCTCAAATACCTGTGTCGGCTAAAGACCAATCAGAGACTATTTTTACATGCCCTTTTGGTACTTTTGCCTATAGATGTATGCCTTTTGGTTTATGTAATGCACCTACTACCTTTCAAAGATGCATGATGGCTATATTCTCTGACTTTTGTGAGAAAATTTGTGAGGTTTTCATGGTCGACATTTCCATCTATGGTTCCTCTTTTGATGATTGCTTGAGCAATCTTGCTTGAGTTTTGCAGAGATGTGAAGAAACTAATCTTGTCTTGAATTGGGAAAAATGCCACTTTATGGTTAATGAAGGAATTTTCTTGGGGCACAAAGTTTCTGAAAGAGGTATTGAAGTTGATAAATCCAAGGTTGATGCTATTGAAAAGATGCCATGTCCCAAAGACATCAAAGGTATAAGAAGTTTCCTTGGTCACGCCGGATTTTATAGGAGGTTCATTAAGGACTTCTCAAAAATCTCTCGGCCTCTGACTAATTTATTACAAAAAGATGTACCATTTGTCTTTGATGATGATTGTGCAGAAGCATTTGAAATACTTAAGAAAGCATTAGTGTCTGCACCTGTTGTTCAGCCACCTGATTGGAATTTACCCTTTGAAATTATGTGTGATGCTAGTGATTATGTTGTAGGTGCTGTTTTAGGGCAAAGAGTTGATAAGAAATTGAATGTTATCCATTATGCTAGTAAGACTCTAAACAATGCTCAAAGAAATTATGCTACTATCGAAAAGGAACTTTTAGCGGTTGTATTTGCTTGTGATAAATTCAGACCCTATATTGTTGATTCTAGAGTAACTATTCATACAAATCATGCTGCTATTAAATATCTTATGGAAAAGAAAGATGCAAAACCTAGACTCATTAGATGGGTTCTCTTGCTCCAAGAATTTGATTTACATATTGTTGATAGAAAAGGAGCTAAGAACCCCGTTGCTGACAACTTGTCTAGGCTAGAGAATGTTCTTGATGACCCACTACCTATTGATGATAGCTTTCCTGATGAGCAATTAAATGTCATAAGTACTTCTCGTAGCACTCCTTAGTATCCTGATTATGCTAATTATATTGTTGCTAAATTTATACCGCCTAGCTTCACATACCAACAAAAGAAAAAGTTTTTCTATGACTTGCGACATTACTTTTGGGATGACCCACATCTTTATAAGGAAGGAGTAGATGGTGTTATTAGACGTTGTGTACCTGAGTATGAACAGGAACAGATCCTACGCAAGTGTCACTCCGAAGCCTATGGAGGACACCACGCTGGAGATAGAACTGTACATAAGGTATTGCAATCCGGTTTTTATTGGCCTACTCTCTTCAAGGATGCCCGTAAGTTTGTTTTGTCTTGTGATGAATGTCAAAGAATTGGTAATATTAGTAGACGTCAAGAAATGCCTATGAATTATTCACTTGTTATTGATCCATTTGATGTTTGGGGCTTTGATTATATGGGACCTTTTCCTGCCTCTAATGGTTACACTCATATCTTAGTTGCTATTGATTACGTTACTAAGTGGGTAGAAGCTATTCCAACTAGTAGTGCTGATCATAACACTTCTATTAAAATGCTTAAGGAAGTTGTTTTTCCGAGGTTTGGAGTCCCTAGATACTTAATGACTGATGGTGGTTCACACTTTATTCATGGTGCTTTCCGTAAGATGCTTGCTAAATACGATGTTAATCATAGAATTGCATCTCCATATCACCCGCAGTCTAGTGGTCAGGTAGAATTGAGCAATAGAGAGCTCAAATTAATTTTGCAAAAGACTGTCAATAGGCCTAGAAAGAATTGGTCCAAAAAACTGGATGATGCATTATGGGACTATAGAATTGCATATAAAAATCCTATGGGTATGTCTCCGTATAAGATGGTTTATGGAAAAGCATGTCATTTACCTCTCGAACTAGAACATAAGGCATATTGGGCTATCAAAGAGCTCAATTATGATTTCAAACTTGCCGGTGAGAAGAGGTTATTTGATATTAGCTCTCTTGATGAATGGAGAACCCAAGCTTATGAAAATGCCAAGCTGTTTAAAGAAAAAGTTAAAAGGTGGCATGATAAAAGGATACAAAAGCGTGAGTTTAATGTAGGTGATTATGTATTTCTATACAACTCTCATTTAAGGATTTTTGCAGGGAAACTTCTCTCCAAATGGGAAGGTCCTTACGTTATCGAGGAGGTCTATCGTTCCGGTGCCATAAAAATCAACAACTTCGCAAGCATAAATCCGAAGGTGGTGAACGGTCAAAGAATCAAACACTATATCTCAGGTAATCCTATAAATGTTGAAACTAATATTATTGAAACCGTAACCCCAGGAGTACATAAGGGACACTTTCCAGAACGTTCTAGACTCTGAAAAGGAATAGGTACGTGGTACGGTAAGTAAACCGACTCCAAAACAATTTTTAAGGCAATATTTCTCCGTTTTGGAATATTTAGAAAAATAGAAAAATAAGAAGTAGTCCGGGGAGGACACGAGGCGCCCTCCACCCCCTTGGGTGCGCCCCCTACCTCGTGAGCACCTCGTGTGCCCTCCAGACTCCGTTTCCTTGCACGATACATATTTTGGTCGGTAAAAATTCATTATATATACTCCCGAAGGTTTTGACTCTCGTATCATGCAAATATCCTCTGTTTTTGTTTCGAGTTGTGCTGCTGCAGATAAGAGCAAGATGTCTTCTCAAGAGTCAGTCGGGGAGAGCCGGGTATCTAACCCTGCACCGGGACCAAGGGCAAACAGCGATGTTGACCACTTTGGGCCAGCAACGGAGGAAGAGATGGAGGCTGACCTGATGAGGGTAGATGCCATGGAAGATTAAGAAGTCACCTCTCGCCTCCGAGCTGGGTTTACGATGGGGGAACTACAGAGCTCAACTATTCCAAACTCGGTTATCTCTTCCAATGTTAAATTTCTTTCCTATGAAAATATGAGGAGAAGTATCTCTGGTTCTCCCGCAGCTATGCAACACCCTTGGGTGCAAGGAGCTTTAGCCGTTACAGGAAAGCTTCACAAGGAAATAATGGACCACAAGCAGCAGGTCAATAAGCTCGAGGAGGAGAACCGTATTCTGAGGGGGATCATCGCCAAGAATATTACGCCAACAACAAAGAAGGAGACATAATCATCTGGGTATGGGCACTCCCCTTGGCAACTGCCAAGCTTGGGGGAGGTGCCCTGGTATTGTATCACCATCACAACTCCTATCTTTACCGTTTTTCTTAATTTGATCCTATTAGTAGTATCTTGATTTAGTAGAATAAAGTCATGGCATGATCTAGTTTTGAGTTTTGCTTTATGATACTTCTTTGTAATCGAGTCCGTGAGCTATATAATAAAGATTAGTGTTGAGTCAAGGGCTTGATTATTTTGCCATGATCTTGGGTGATTAGAAGAAAAAGAATAAAAAGAATCAAGAGTTCATATTGATTTTATTGAAAGTAATGACTTCACATAGAAAGAGTATGACGATTTAAAGTTGTTGGGAGTTGGCAAATATAGCTTTGGTCATCGTTGCAATTAATAGGAAGTAATAAGGAAAGAGAGGTTTCACATATAGATATATTATCATTGACATCTTTTATGATTGGGAGAACTCATTAAAATATGACATGCTAAAGAGTTGAGGTTGGACAAGGAAGACAACATAATGAGTTATGTTTTCCTACATCTGAGATAAAGTATGTTGTCATGGTTTCTCTACCGTGTTGAGTTTGCCTTTCCCCCTCATGCTATCCAATTCTCAGCACTAAGTAGAAATACTACTTGTGCTTCCAAATACCCTTAAACCAGTTTTGCCATGAGAGTCACCATATCTACCTATGGATTGAGCAAGATCCTTCAAGTAATTTGTCATCGGTGCAAGCAATAAAAATTGCTCTCTAAATATGCATGTCCTATTAGTGCAGAGAAATAAACTTTGCACGAACTTGTTGTGTACGCAATAAAAGCGATGGACTGCAGACAACCTCTGCTTCCCTCTGCGAAGGGCCTATCTTTTATTATTTCCCTTTACCTTATGCAAGAGTCACGGTGATCTTCACCCTTCCTTCTTTTTATTTTATCCTTTGGCAAGCTCAGCATGTTGGAAAGAACATGATATATATATCTAATTGGATGTGGGGGAGCGTGAATTATTATTGTTGACATTACCCTTGAGGTAAAAGGTTGTGGGGCAAACTATAAGCCCCTATCTTTCTCTGTGTCCGATTAAAACTCTGTAACCACAAGTATCGCGTGAGTGTTAGCAATTATGAAGGACTAAGTGATAGTTGAGTATGTGAACTTTTTTTAAGCTCTAACATAGACTCTTTCCGATGTTATGATAAATTGCAATTGCTTCAATGACTGAGATTATAATTGTTGGTGCCCAATAAAGTTTCTGATTCATATTTTGGCTTTGTGAAAAGATCATCACTTGAACATGAGTAATCATATGACAAAATTTATATATGTTGCTGTTATGAAGTAATCATGATGCCGTCATGTCCGTAGTTTATTTTTATCGACGCCTCTACCTCTAAACATGAGAACATATTTATTGTTATCGGCTTTTCGCTTGAGGACAAGCGAGGTCTAAGCTTGGGGGAGTTGATACATCCATTTTGCATCATGCTTTTATGTCAATATTTATTGCATTATGGGCTGTTATTTCACGTTATGTCACATTACTTATGGCTATTCTCTCTTATTTTACAAGGTTTACATGAAGAGGGAGAATGCCGACAGCTGGAATTCTGGGCTGGAAAAGGAGCAAATATTGAAGGACTATTCTGTGCAACTCCAAAAGTCCTGAAACTCCACGGAACACCTTAAAATAAATAAAGAAAAATCTTCGCCAAAGATGAAGGCCAGGGGGCCCACACCTTGCTCACGAGGGTGGGGGGCGCGCCCCTGGGTGCGCCCCCTACCTCGTGGGGCCCCTGGTGGCTCTCCGACGCCCATCTTCTCCCATATGAAGTCTTTTGATGAGAAAAAAAATAGCAGAGAACTTTTCGGGACGAGACTCCGCCGCCACGAGGCGGAACCTTGGCGGAACCAATCTAGGGCTCTGGCAGAGCTGTTCTGCCTGGGACAATTCCCTCCGGGAGGGGGAAATCATCACCATCGTCATCACCAACGCTCCTCTCATCGGGAGAGGGCAATCTCCATCAACATCTTCATCAACACCATCTCATCTCCAAACCCTAGTTCATCTCTTGTATCCAATTCTTGTCTCCAAGTCCGGGATTGGTGCTAGTAGGTTGCTAGTAGTGTTGATTACTCCTTGTAGTTGATGCTAGTTGGTTTATTTTGTGGAAGATCATATGTTCAGATCCTTTATGCACAATATTACCCCTCTGATTATGAACATGAATATGCTTTGTGAGTAGTTACATTTGTTCCTGAGGACAAGGGAGAAGTCTTGCTATTAGTAGTCATGTGAATTTGGTATTCGTTCGATATTTTGATAAGATGTATGTTGTCTAACCTCTAGTGGTGTTATGTGAACGTCGACTACATAACACTTCAGCATTATTTGGGCCTAGAGGAAGGCATTGGGAAGTAATAAGTAGATGATGGGTTGCTAGAGTGACAGAAGCTTAAACCCTAGTTTATGCGTTGCTTCGTAAGGGGCTGATTTGGATCCATATGTTTCATGCTATGGTTAGGTTTACCTTAATACTTTTGTTGTAGTTGCCGATGCTTGCAATAGAGGTTAATCATAAGTGGGATGCTTGTCCAAGTAAGGGCAATACCCAAGCACCGGTCCACCCACATATCAAATTATCAAAGTACCGAACGCGAATCATATGAGCGTGATGAAAACTAGCTTGACGATATTCCCATGTGTCCTCGGGAGCACTTTTCCTATTATAAGAGTTTGTCCAGGCTTGTCCTTTGATACAAAAAGGATTGGGCCACCTTGATGCACTTTATTTACTTTTGTTACTTGTTGCTAGTTACCATTTATCTTATCACAAAACTATCTGTTACCACTTATTTCAGTACTTGCAGAGAATACCTTGCTGAAAACCGCTTATCATTTCCTTCTGTTCCTCGTTGGGTTCGACACTCTTACTTATCGAAAGGACTACGATAGATCCCGTATACTTGTGGGTCATCAGACTTATCCATCTACTATCAGCTATAGGATAGATTATACCTGCTTCAAGAAGTTTCAATATTTCCGTTCTTACCACTTCTTTCATTTTTGGGTTTAACCAACGTTGGTGATCAACACCGGGTTTAGCATCAGGTTCCACATTAGTCTTGTGCTGACATAGGGTGGGACTAATACCCTTAAGATCATCAAGAGTATAACCAATAGCAGCACTGTGCTTTCTTAGAACTTTCAATAATCTTTCTTCTTCATGTTCTAAAAGGTTAGCATTAATAATAACAGGATATATCTTCTTTTCATCAAGATAAGCATATTTCAAAGTGTCCGGTAATTGTTTTAATTCAAAGACAGGGTCACCTTTAGGTGGAGGAGGACCTCCTAGAGTTTCAATAGGCAGATTGTGTTTGAGCAGAGGTGGTTGTTGGAAAAAGATTCTATCTATTTCATTTCTTTCATGCATAGGCAAATCATTTTCATGGTCTAACAAATATTGTTCCAAAGGAGCAGTAGGAGGCACAACAATAGAAGCAAGACCAATAATTTCATCCTTACTAGGCAAATCTTTCTTATGAGGTTGTTTACTAAACTTGGAAAAATTAAACCCATGAGATTCATCACCAAAGCTAACACCGACAGTTTGTTTCTTACAATCTATTCTAGCATTGACGGTGTTCAAGAAAGGTCTACCAAATATAATGGGACAAAAGTCATCTTGTGGGGTGCTAAGAACAAGAAAATCAGTAGGGTATTTTATTTTCCCACACAAGACTTCAACATCTCTAAGAATCCCAATCGGTGAGATGGTATCTCTATTAGCAAGTTTAATAGTAACATCTATATCTTCTATTTCAGCAGGTGCTATCTCATCTTTAATTTCTTCATATAAGGAGAAAGGAATAGCACTCACACTAGCACCTAGGTCACATAACCTATGATAACAGTGATCTCCTATCCTAACTGAGACAACGCGCATGCTAACAATTGGTCTATGTTTATCCTTTCCTTCAGGTTTGGCAATTCTTGAAGCTTCACCACAAAAGTAAATAACATGCCCATCAATATTATCAACTAAGAGATCTTTCACCATAGCAACACTAGGTTCAACTTTGATTTGTTCAGATGGTTTGGGAGTTCTAATATAACTTTTGTTAACCACAGTTGAAGTTTTAGTATGTTCCTTCATCCTAACAGGAAAATGTGGGTTTTCAATATAAGCAGTGGGTACATCTGGATCAACATTGTAAATGATAGTTTCTTATTTAGCTTTTACCGGTTCTTTAACTTCTTATTTAATTGGTGGGTGATACTTAAACCACTTCTCCTTAGGGAGATCAACATGAGTAGCAAAAGATTCACAAAAGGAAGCTACTATCTCAGAGTCAAGTCCATATTTAGTGCTAAACTTTCGAAAAGCATCAGTATTCACAAAAGATTTAACACAATCAAACTTAGGTTCAATACCTGACTCTTTACCTTCGTCGAGTTACCAATATTCAGAGTTGCATTTAATTCTTTCTAAAAGATCCCACCGGAATTCAATAATCTTCTTCATAAAAGAACCAGTACAAGAAGTATCGGGCATGGATTGATCATTACGAGAAAGCCGAGCATAAAAATTATGAATAATAATTTCTCTTGAGAGCTCATGATTGGGGCATGAATATACCATTGACTTAAGCCTCCCCCAAGCTAGAGCGATGATTTCTCCTTCACGAGGCCAAAAATTATATATATGATTCCGATCACGATGAACTAGATGCATAGGATAATATCTCTGATGAAATTCCAATTTCAAACGGTTCTAGTTCCAAGATGCAATATCATCACATAGCCTATACCATGTCAATGCTTTTCCCTTCAAAGATAAAGGGAAAACCTTCTTCTTAGCTTCATCTCCGGGCAAACTTGCAAGCTTAAATAATCCACAAATTTCATCGACATATATCAGGTGCATATCAGGATGTTCGATTCCATCTCATGCATAAGGATTAGCTAGCAGTTGGTCTAACATACCCGATGGAATTTAATATTCAATATTTTCAGTAGGTGTAGTAGGTTGAGGGGTAACTAATTGTGGTCCGATCGAGGTGAAGATACCCCGAACAAACCCCTCGAAGTATTGTTTTCCATAGTAGCAAGTGACAATAAATTTCAGCACATAGTAATAATGTTTCCTTACCAGTTTCCACTTACCAAGAGGGCTTCACTCCCCGGCAACGGCGCCAGAAAATTGCCTTGATGACCCACAAGTGTATGGGGTAAATCGTAGCCCTTTTCGATAAGTAAGAGTGTCAAACCCAATGAGGAGCAAAAGGAAATGACAAGTGGTTTTTAGCAAGGTAATGTGTGCAAGTGCTAAAATTGTAAGTAGCAGAGTAGTTTGGTAGCAAGATAATTTGTAATGAGCAAGTAACAATAGTAATAAAAAAAGTGCAGCAAGGTAGCCCAATCCTTTTGAGGAAAAGGACATGCCAAAACGGTTTCTTATGATAAGCAAAGTGTTCTTGAGGGTACACGAGAATTTCATCTAGTCACTTTCATCATGTTGGCTTAATTCGTGTTCGGTACTTTGATAATTTGATATGTGGGTGGACCGGTGTTTAGGATCTGTTATTACTTGAACAAACCTCCTACTTATGATTAACCCTCTCGCAAGCATCCACAACTACGAGAAAAGTATTAAGAATAAATTCTAACCATAGCATTAAACTTTTGGATCCAATCGGTCCCTTACGGAATAGCGCATAAACTAGGGTTTAAGCTTCTGTCACTCTCGCAACTCACCATCTAATAAATACTCCACAATGCATCCCCTTAGGCCCAAATATGGTGAAGTGTCATGTAGTCGACATTCACATGACACCACTAAGAGAATGGCAACATACATACCATCAAAATATCAAACACATACCAAGTTCACATGATTACTTGCAACATGATTTCTCCCGTGACCTCAAGAAAGGAAGTAACTACTCAACAATGATAAACATGCTCAAGATCAGAGGGGTACTGAATAGCATAATGGATCTGAACATATTATCTTCCACCAAATAAACCATATAATAATCAACTACAAGATGTAATCAACACTACTAGTCACCCACAAGCACCAATCTATAGTTTTGATACAAAGATTGAACACAACAGATGAACTAGGGTTTGAGAGGAGTTGGTCCTGTGAAGATGTTGATAAACATAGCCCTCCCCAGGATGGGAGAGTTGTTGGTGATGATGATGACAATGATTTCCCCTTCTGGGAGGGAAGTTCCCCCGGCGGAATTGCTCCGCCGGAGGGCAAAAGTGCTCCTGCCCAAGTTCCGCCTCCAGGCAGCGGTGCTTCGTCCTGAATGTCCTTCCTTTATTTTTTCTAGGTCAAAATGACTTATATACCAGAAGATGGGGACCGGAGGTGGGCCGAGGAGGGCAGCACCCACCAGGGCGCGCCTGGGCCTCCTGGCATGCCCAGGTGGGTTGTGCCCACCAGGTGGCCCTCCTCTGGTACTTATTTGCTCCAGTATTTATTAAACATTCCATAAAAAATCGTCGGGGAGTTTCATCTCATTTGAAGTTGTGCAGAATAGGTAGCTTGACGTAGCTTTTCTAGGTCCAGATTTCTAGCTGCCAGAATTCTCCCGCTTGGTGCACACCTTGCATATTATGAGAGAAAAGGCATTACAATTACTCCAAAAAGCATTATTATACAATAAAACAACATAAATAACAGTAGGAAAACATGATGGAAAATGGACGTATCAAGAAACATCTTATGATCCAACTATAATAGCAAAGCTCGCGATACATCAAGATCGTGCCAAATCAAGAACACAAGAGAGAGAGAGAGAGAGAGAGAGAGATCAAACACATAGCTACTGGTACATACCCTCAGCCCTGAGGGTGAACTACTCCCTCCTTGTCATGGAGAGCGCCGGGATGATGAATATGGCCAGCGGTGATGGATCCCCCCGGCAGGGTGCCAGAACATGGTCCCGATTGTTTTTTGGTGGCTACAGAGGCTTGGGGCGGTGGAACTCCCGATCTAGGTTTTATTCTGGAAGTTTGGGGATTTAGGAGGGGTTGGCGTCAGTTTCACGTCAGGGGGCCCCACAGGGAGTCCACGAGGCAGGGGTGCGCCCTAGGGGGGGGGGCGCCCTCCACCCTCATGGGGCCCTTGGGACTCTCCTTCGGTAGCTTTTCATTCCAGTAATTTTTATATTTTCCAAAAATATTCTGCGTTGATTTTCAGCGCATTTCGAGAACTTTTATTTCTGCACAAAAACAACACCACGGTAGTTCTGCTGAAAACAACGTCAGTCCGGGTTAGTTCTAACCAAATCATACCAAAATCATGTAAAAATATTATAAACATGGCATGAATACATCAAAAATTATAGATAGACGTATCAAGCATCCCCAAGCTTAATTCATGCTCGTCCTCGAGTAGGTAAATGATAAAAACAGAATTTTTGATGTGGAATGCTATCTAACATATTTGTCAATGTAATTTTCTCTATTGTGGCAAGAATATTCAGATCCATAAGATTCAAAACAAAAGTTTAATATTGACATAAAAACAATAATACTTCAAGCATACTAACAAGGAAATTATGTCTTCTCAAAATAACATGGCGAAAGAAAGTTATCCCTACAAAATCATATAGTCTGGCTATGCTCTATCTTCATCACACAAAATATTTAAATCATGCACAACCCCGGTTTCAGCCAAGCAATTGTTTCATACTTTAGTATTCTCAAACTTTTCAAGTTTCATGCAATACATGAGCGTGTGCCATGGACAAAGCACTATAGGTGGAATAGAATGGTGGTTGTGAAGAAGACAAAAAGGAGGAAGATAGTCTCACATCAACTCGACGCATCAATGGGCTATGGAGATGCCCATCAATAGATATCAATGTGAGTGAGTAGGGATTGCCATGCAATGGATGCACTAGAGCTGTAAGTGTATGAAAGCTCAAAAAGAAACTAAGTGGGTGTGCATCCAACTCGCTTGCTCACGAAGATCTAGGGAAATTTGAGGAAGCCCATCATTGGAATATACAAGCCAAGTTCTATAATGAAAAATTCCCACTAGTATATGAAAGTGCAAAATAGGAGACTCTCTATCATGAAGATCATGGTGCTACTTTGAAGCACAAGTGTGGAAAAAGATAGTAACATTGCCCCATCTCTCTTTTTCTCTCATTTTTTATTTGGGCCTTCTCTTTTTTTATGGCCTCTTTTTTTTCTTTTTTTTTTCGTCCAGAGTCTCATCTTGACTTGTGGGGGAATCATAGTCTCCATCATCCTTTCCTCATTGGGACAATGCTCTAATAATGATGATCATCACACTTTTATTTACTTACAA
Organism: Triticum aestivum; assembly: GCF_018294505.1. NCBI lineage: Eukaryota > Viridiplantae > Streptophyta > Magnoliopsida > Poales > Poaceae > Triticum > Triticum aestivum. Next base: position 268,699,063 of record NC_057804.1, on the reverse strand, counting down.
CTCAAGAATTACAACCCGATACTTAGAACAAACTATGACTCTATATGAATGCCTCCGGCGGTGTGCCGAGATGTGCAATGATTCAAGAGTGACACGTATGAAAGAATTATGAATGGTGGCTTTGCCACAAATACAATGTCAACTACATGATCATGCAAAGCAATATGACAATGATGGAGCGTGTCATAATAAACGGAACAGTGGAAAGTTGAATGGCAATATATCTCGGAATGGCTATGGAAATGCCATAATAGGTATGTATGGTGGCTGTTTTGAGGAAGGTATATGGTGGGTGTATGGTACCGGCGACAGTTGCGCAGTACTAGAGAGGCTAGCAATGGTGGAAGGGTGAGAGTGCGTATAGTCCATGGACTGAACATTAGTGATAAAGAACTCACGTACTTATTGCAAAAATCTATAAGTCATCGAAACCAAGCACTATGCGCATGCTCCTAGGGGAAGGGTTGGTAGGAGTTAACCATCGCGCGATCCCGACCTCCACACAAAGGATGACAATCAAAGAAATACTTCATGCTCCGACTTCATCACTTAACGGTTCACCATACGTGCATGCTACGGGAATCACACACTTTAACACAAGTATCTCTCAAATTCACAACTACTCCACTAGCATGACTCTAATATCGCCATCTTCATATCTCAAAACAACCATAAAGAATCAAATGTTTCATAGTATTCAATGAACTTTATATGGAAGTTTTTATTATATCTCTCTTGGATGCCCATCATATTAGGACTAAATTCATAAACAAAGCAAATTACCATGCTGTTCTAAAAGACTCTCAAAATAATATAAGTGAAGCATGAGAGTTCATAAATTTCTTCAAAATAAAAAAATCACCGTGCTCTAAAAAGATATAAGTGAAGCACTAGAGCAAATGACAAACTACTCCAAAAGATATAAGTGAAGATCAATGAGTAGTCGAATAATCATGTAACTATGTGAAGACTCTCTAACATTTAAGAATTTCAGATTTTAATATTTTATTCAAACAGCAACCAAAACAGAATAAAATAAAATGACGCTCCAAGCAAAACATATATCATGTGGTGAATAAAAATATAGCTCTAAGTAAAGTTACCGATGAACGAAGACGAAAGAGGGGATGCCATCTGGGGCATCCCCAAGCTTAGGCTATTGGTTGTCCTTTAATATTACCTTGGGGTGACTTGGTCATCTCCAAGCTTAGGCTCTTGCCACTCCTTATTCCATAGTCCACCGAATCTTTGCCCAAAACTTGAAAACTTCACAACACAAAACTCGATAGAAAACTCATAAGCTCCATTAGTATAAGAAAATAAATCACCACTTAGGTACTGTTGTGAACTCATTCTAAATTCATATTGGTGTTATATCTACTGTATTCCAACTTTTCCATGGTTCATACCCTCCGATACTACTCATAGATTCATCAAAATAAGCAAACAACACATAGGAAACATAATCTGTCAAAAACAGAACAGTCTTTAGTAATCTGTAACTCTCGAATACTTATGTAACTCCAAAGATTAATACAAATTAGGAAAATCTGAGAATTTTTTGTTCCAATCCATAGAAAAAATAATTAGATCAAAATCACGTTTCTGTGAATTATCAAAACTAATTTACTGGGCGCAAAAGTTTCTGATTTTCAGCAGGATCAACACAACTATCACTGTAAGCTATCCTAAAGGATTTACTTGGCACTTTATTGAAACAAAAGCTATAAAACATGATTACTACAGCAGCATAATCATGTCAACACACAAAAACAGTATGGTTAAATATTGGGTTGTCTCCCAACAAGCGCTTTTATTTAATGCCTTTTTAGCTAGGCATGATGATTTCAATGATGCTCACATAAAAGATAAGAATTGGAACATAATGGGAGCATCATGAAGAATATGACTAGCACATTTAAGTCTAACCCACTTCCCATGCCTAGGGATTTGTGAGCAAACAACTCATGGGAACAAGAATCAACTAGCATAGGAAGGCAAAACAAGCATAACTTCAAGATTTTGAACACATAGAGAGGAAACTTGGTATTATTGCATTTCCTATAAGCATATATCCCTCCCTCATAGTAATTTTCAGTAGCATCATGAATGAATTCAACAATATAACCATCACATAATTCATTATTTTCATGATGCACAAGCATAGAATTTTCATTACTCTCCACATAAGCAAATTTCTTCTCATGAATAGTAGTGGGAGCAAACTCAACCAAATAACTATCATGTGAGGCATAATCCAATTGAAAATTAAAATCAAGATGCCAAGTTTCATGGTTATCATTATTCTTTATAGCATACATGTCATCACAATAATCATCATAGATAGCAACTTTGTTCTCATAATCAATTGGAACCTCTTCCGAAATAGTGGATTCATCACTAAATAAAGTCATGACCTCTCCAAATCCACTTTTATCACCCTCCAAAATAGTGGGATCATTACTTCCTAAAGTTGACACTCTTCCAAATCCACTTTCATCAATATAATCACCATAAATAGGAGGGTTGCTATCATCATAATATATTTTCTCATCAAAACTCGGGGGTCTAAATATATCATATTCATCAAACATAACATCCCCAAGCTTGTGGCTTTGCATATCATTAGCATCATAGATATTCAAGGAATTCATACTAACAACATTGCAATCATGCTCATCATTCAAAGATTGTACGCCAAACATTTTATTGCATTCTTCTTCTAACACTTTGGCACAATTGTCGGAATCCTTATTTTCATGAAAGACATTAAAAAGATGAAGCATATGAGGCACCCTCAATTCCATTTTTTGTAGTTTTCTTTTATAGACTAAACTAGTGATAAAACAAGAAACTAAAAGATTCGTTTGCAAGATCTAAAGATATACCTTCAAGCACTAACCTCCCCGGCAACGGCGCCAGAAAAGAGCTTGATGTCTACTACGCAACCTTCTTCTTGTAGACGTTGTTAGGCCTCCAAGTGCAGAGGTTTGTAGGACAGTAGCAAATTTCCCTCAAGTGGATGACCTAAGGTTTATCAATCCGTGGGAGGCATAGGATGAAGATGGTCTCTCTCAAAAAACCCTGCAACCAAATAGCAAAGAGTCTCTTGTGTCCCCAACACACCCAATACAATGGTAAATCGTACAGGTGCACTAGTTCGACGAAGAGATGGTGATACAAGTGCAATATGGATGGTAGATATAGGTTTTTCTAATCTGAAAATATAAAAACATCAAGGTAACTAGTAACAAAAGTGAGCGAAAATGGTATTGCAATGCTTCGAAATAAGGCCGAGGGTTCGTACTTTCACTAGTGCAAGTTCTCTCAATAATAATAACATAATTGGATCATATAACAATCCCTCAACGTGCAACAAAGAGTCACTCCAAAGTCACTAATAGCAGAGAACAAACAAAGAGATTATTGTAGGGTATGAAACCACCTCAAAGTTATTCTTTCTGATCAATCCATTGGGATATTCCTATAAGTGTCACAAACAGCCCTAGAGTTCGTAATAAAATAACACCTTAAGACACAAATTAACCAAAACCCTAATGTCACCTAGATACTCCAATGTCACCTCAAGTATCCGCGGGTTCGATTATACGATATGCATCACACAATCTCAGATTCATCCATTAAACCAACACAAAGAACTTCAAAGAGTGCCCCAAAGTTTCTACCGAAGAGTCAAGACGAAAACGTGTGCCAACCCCTATGCATAAGTTCACAAGTTCACTGAACCCGCAAGTTGATCACCAAAACATACATTAAGTGGATCATGTGAATATCCCATTGTCACCATAGATATGCACATGCAAGACATACATCAAGTGTTCTGAAATCCTTAAAGACTCAATCCGATAAGATAACTTCAAAGTGAAAACTCAATCCATCAAGGGCCCCATAGGGAGTCCACGAGGCAGGGGGCGCGTCCTCCACCCTCGTGGGGCCCTCGGGACTCTCCTCCGGTAGCTTTTTGTTCCAGTAATTTTTATATTTTCCGAAAATATTCTCCGTTGATTTTCAGTGCATTCTGAGAACGTCTATTTCTGCACAAAAACAACACCACGGTAGTTCTGCTGAGAACAACGTCTATCTGGGTTAGTTCTAACCAAATCATACCAAAATCATGTAAAAATATTATAAACATGGCATGAATACATCAAAAATTATAGATACGTTGGAGATGTATCAGCTGCTATCACCCCCGCAACATTGACAATAAGCAAACCATGAATATATTGCAACACCCTATAGCGGGGCCCCTCACGTTTGCGTGAGAATGGAAGGCACCGTAGGACAGCACCATAAATAAAATATACAATCATACCAACCAAGACCATGATTAATCCATAGGACAAAATGGATCTACTCAAACATCATAACCAACTTCTCACGATCCTCTCACGATTAATCCACGGTGATCCTCTCACGATCACATAACCAACTTCAGTATACCCGATACCATGGTGATCCTCTCACGATCACATAACCAACTTCTGTATACACGATACCACGGTGATCCTCTCACGATCACAAAACTAACTTCTTTCTCATCATCGAACCTGGGTTGTTATTAAACAGGTTATCATCACCATTGGCTCATAGTGTGACCGACTACGAACTGGGCCCTTATCCGCGGGTGCGGCTATTGATAGATTTAACACACACTCTACAGAGATTAGCACACTGTACCGACACCACGGAACCCAGGGCCTCGCACTCCCATACATGTGGACCAACGACGCTCCGGCAAAACCGCTCTATTGTCCATGACACTCTCCCGGTCACTCCGACCAACTCCCCTCTGGGCTAGGTCCTGGGTGGCCATGATGTCTACCAAACACATGCAATGGCCACCGTCATGGCTAAACTATAAACGGTCCCAAACGGGGACAATGGTATACCAATCACAACAACAACGGGCACACATGTCTTATGCCGTCCTACCCAGCCAAGGTAGCGCCCACACATATCCTTCCCTCCTTGGAGGCACCGGCGAGAGGCATCTCAATAGACCCAGTTAGGACCCCCCATAAGGTAAGTGTGGTTGCACTGGTCAGCTCAATTTGGTGGCACCATGACTCAGCCAACAGTTGTTCAAGTTCATTATTACCCCGTGAAACTTGAATGCAGATGATGCTGGGACATATTAAAATAACATGATGCAACTACAATGCATGAGCACGATATCAACATAAGCATGGATGTGCAACATCACTTCTTTTCATATCAACAACCATAAGTCTGACCTCCAAATGAGCATGGCATACTGACTAGCATGAAAATCAGAATCATAACACTACTCATAGCATGACCACTCGCATCGGAACCAAATACCATGCATGAACACAACTATACTACTACCAAGCATAACATATGAACATAATACTAGCAAGAATGCATGATAACCAGATGCAACTAAACATAGCACGAAAGTGAACACAACACAATAAGCATTACCAATACAACAATAGCAGTTGCAGATAAGCAAACAGACAGTTATTAAATGTTCAAGTTGAAAACCATGGCTACTACATTACTATCATGCAAGTGGGTGTTGTGGCTTGCCTGGGGATCAAGGATGCACCGGGGAGAAGTGCGGTGAAGCCGCGGAAAGATTCACCGGAAAAGATTCTCTCTCGAAGGGGCTAATTAGAGGCAATGGAAAAATGGTCACTCCCAGTATGTCAAACCATAGCGAAAATGATGATAACAGAACGGGCTCGACGATACGAAGACGTGGGCGTTGGATTCACCTCAATCGAAGTTACGAGAAAAAAGTTAGGATGGGTTTTCTGCCAGGGACCTATATGTAATAGAAATATTTACAAACTGGGCCAAAAAAGAAAAACTGATAGCGCATTCCAGGAACTACACTTTCGGGACAGTGAAAGTGTACTTTTGGCCATAGGCGCAGCATTATACGCTTTCACTGAAACAAAAGCGTATTCAAGGATATTGCGCTTCCACTTGCCACGCTGGCAGAGGCGGGGCCGGGGCCTTGTCTCGCTGCCACGTAGGTCCCACTCCTCTTTCTCTCTCTCCCTTCTCTTCCTTTCTTCCTCCCGACACTGGCTCATGGAGCAGAGGAGGCCGCTGGCGCCGATGCCCGCCTGGCTATCTCCGGCCACCGTTTGGGGCACCGCGACCACCGACGGGCTCGTGAGAGGACGCCACCTCCGTTCCGGCTAGCGGACACCGAGGAGGAATGGATCGACTGTCGGCGTTCTGAGAACGGGGGTACCCAGACTTGCCTGCCTGCAGCCCACGGCGTGGCTCCATCAACGGCCTGGTACGACCCAGCTTCGACATTGACAACACAAGACCCTCGCGAGGGGCCAAGCCTCGTGAGGAGGACGACACCAAGACCTCTAAAAGGAGCAGCCTCCTTAGGCTGGCTCCCGAGGAGCGGAGATTTCCATGCAAGCCTCACCTCGCGAGGTTCAGGTGATGCAAGCCATGACGACCAAGGCCAGACGTGCGCTAGCGGGTGCAAGCGCAGGCGCGGAGTCCTGAGGAATCAGCCAAAGGTTTCCATTACCGTGCAACAAGACCAAGACCTCCAAGGATGGCAGCACAGAGGTCATCACCGAGCCCACCGTGGTCTCACGACTAGAGGCTTTTGCAGGAGAAGACTACTTTCGTCAGGATAAGATGTACTAGCTATCTCCCTTCGAATTTGGCCGTTGTGGGATCCCTTTCCACCTTCATTTGGGAAGAGGACCAAGGCCACTATGAATAGGACCTAGCCACCATCATGGGAGGGGATCGGATCCATTCCACCCTGACCAGCTCACTAACTTACTTGAGCTCAAGAACACACCTCCTGAGGTAGTTCTCCACTGTACTAGTTCATCCTCCGCCCCTCGAGGCCAATCCACCACAAACAAGGAGTAGAGTTGTACATCGCAAGGAGGCAGACTGGGGAGGTTGAGTTCTTCGCACACATCCTAGAGTTTGAACCTCTCAAGGATTTGCGGAACCCGAAATCTGACATTTGGCATGCCAGATAGGGGTGCGTCGGAGCCTCTCTTCCGCCGGTCGATTCGCCACCGCTCCATCGCTTCCATGGCTGACGCACATCAAGCTCGTGCTAAGCGTAGGGCTACTCTTGCTGCCCGCGTTGCTTAGACAGCATCGGCGGGCGACGACTGCCCTCACCGTCCCCCGTCGCTAGTGGCGTATGCCGGCACGGGCCCTGCCAGCCACGAGCAGCAGGGCTCATCGCTGCATCCTTCCATGCGCTGTGACGGGCCACCGCTACTCCGTTGCTGACTCAGGCTGCTTCGTCCTCCCATGCTCGTCGTGGCCCGGTGAATGCGCAGGCCGCGCTGCTCATGGCGCGTGATCTCCTGCGCTACTGGCTGGTCAACGACTTCTATGGGGACTGGCTCAACCACATAGCCGAGCTTGTCAGCACCGCCCGAGATTCTGCCGTGCCGTCTCGGTCGCTGCCTCAACCACCGCATGCTGCAGGAGATGTAGCTCATGGAGCGCCTCCTCCACCTCCCAAGCTGTCGAATATCGGTTTCCGTCAAAACCCTTAAGGTTCGAACTCTGGGGTGCACACGAAGATCTCCTCCTACTGAATCTCGCTCTCAGCCTCGCCGCGATCCCTAAGGTAGATCGATGAACAACACAAGAGACACAAGATTTATACAGGTTCGGGCCATTGTTGTGGTGTAATACCCTACTCCTGTGTTTGGTGGTGGATTTCCTCTTGGGATGACGATGAACAGTACAGGGGAAGAACAGCCTTTCAAGGAGAGGTGTTCTTGGCTAGTGTGGTGTTCTGCTTGGGTAGGGTTTGATCTGTCCCTGGATGACATGCCTTCCTACTGTGGTGGCTAGCTCTATTTATAGAGGCCCTGGTCCTCTTCCCAAATATTGAGCGGGAAGGGATCCAACAACGGCCATTTTGAAAGGGGACAACTAGTACAAGCTATCCTGACTAAAGGTGGTCTTCACCTACCAAAGGTGCTGGTGATGACGCTGTCTTGGGCTCCATGGTGACCTTCGTCCTGCCGTCCTGCTGGTCTTGGTCTTGTTGCACCAATATGGAAACCTTTGCCTGATGCCTTGGCACTCCACGCCTGCGCTTGCCCCCTTTGCACCAAAGAGGAAACAAGGACACTGCGCGGGCTGGCGCCCTCCTAGTCTTGATCGTCATGGCTTGCGTCATGGGAACCTCGCGAGGTACCCCTTGCCTTGATCTCTCCGCCTCCTCGCGAGCCTGCCTGGCAAGGCCACTCCTGAGGAGGCCTTGTGTCGTCCGCCCCGCGAGGGTCTTGAGTGTTGGTTGATGAAGACGGGTCGTACTAGGCCACCGATTGAGCCACACAGCAGGCCGCAGGCAGGCAAGTCTGTGGACCCCCGTTCCCAAAACGCCGATAGTAGCCCCCGAGCCCAAGGCACGCTCGGACTTGGCTTAGCAGCAAAGCCAAAGGGGAAGTGCGGAGCGCCGCGGGCCCCAACATCCTGCGGCCTTGGTTAACATGTGGTGACTGATTGGACATGGGTGTCTCCGCTTCCCCATGCTGCCTCGGCAACTGCCCGACTAACAAAAGGCTGGCGTGGGCAATGTCGGTGTCAAAACTGGCGGATCTCGAGTAGGGGGTCCCGATCTATGCGTCTTAGGCTAATGGTAACAGGAGGTGAGGGACACAATGTTTACCCAGGTTCGGGCCCTCTCGATGGAGGTAAAACCCTACTTCTTGCTTGGTTGATATTGATGATAGGAGTAGTACAAGAGTTGATCTACCACGAGATCATAGAGGCTAAACCCTAGAAGCTAGCCTATGATGATTATGATTCCGATCGTCCCTTTAAGGACCAACCTCTCCGGTTTATATAGACACCGGAGAGGGCTAGGGTTTACATGGAGTCGGTTACAAAGAAGGAAATATAATATCCGGATCGCCAAGCTTGTCTTCCACGCAAAGGAGAGTCCCATCCGGACACAAGACGGAGTCTTGAGTCTTGTATCTTCATGCTCCAACATTCCGGACAAAGTATATAGGCCGGCTGTCCGGATACCCCCTAATCCAGGACTCCCTCAGTAGCCCCTGAACCAGGCTTCAATGACGATGAGTTCGGCGTGCAGTTTTGTCTTCGGCATTGCAAGGCGGGTTCCATCTCCGAATACTCCAAAATAATTATCGAACACTTATACCGTGTCCGGATCTGCAAGATGATCTCGATACACCACCGTAGAGTGAATGATATTTCACAAATATAACCTGCTGACAAAGTGACATGACACTACGGTCGGGTCATTATTCGAACCGTTTTCCCACAACCAGCCATAGCGCATATTGCAAGGCGGTTTCCTTGGCACGTCTTGTCACAGCAGAGATCATGTCCCCTTATCACGGGATTTCCATCAATACGGGTATGGGTAACCCAACTGCACAATCAATCATGGCGTTTGGGAAATAAGCGATTCTCAACAGGAAAGTGGGGAAGTGCATCGTTCATCGCCTCTATAAAGGGATAAGGATTCCCCATTTTCACCCATGCCTTCTTCCTCCTTTGCTTATCCATTCCCACACCCTCAAGCTCCAGCGCCCTGGTTCACGCTTTCTCCGCACAACCAAACATGTCCGGAGCAGGAGGCAAGTGGGTGACCTCCACCGTGAAGGAGGGGCATATTGCGAAGCTCCGGGCGGCCGGATACTTGGCCGCAGATATCGCGCACCGGCTACCGGACGAAGGGTAGATCACTCCAACTCCGGAACCCCATGAGAGGCTCGTATTTCTCACCCACTTTGTCCATGGACTGGGATTTCCACTTCATCCCTTTGTTCGCGGGCTCATATTCTACTACGGGCTAGACTTCCACGATCTAGCCCCAAATTTCGTCCTCAACATCTCGGCGTTTATCGTTGTATGCGAGGCTTTCCTCCGCATCGGGCCTCACTTTGGCCTGTGGCTACAAATCTTCTGCGTGAAGCCGAAGATCATGAGCGGCTAGCAAGCGGAGTGCAGAGGCGCCATGGTGGGCAAGATGCCCAACGTCACCTGGCTTGACGGCTCCTTCGCGGAGACCGTGAAAGGGTGGCAATTGGGGTGGTTCTACATCACCGAGCCGCATGACGCCAACTGGGCGGCGGCCCTAGAATTCCGATCCGAAATCCCCATGCGGCTCACCTCCTGGGAAAAGAAGGGCCTGGCCTGGGGCAAACTTGCAGAGCTGACCGGACTACAAAACTGCATCAAGAATATGAAGGACAAGAAAATCAAGCTTGTTAACATGGTCCAGGTCATGCTTGTCCGCCGGATTCTTCCGTGCCAAAGACGGGCTTTTAATCTGTGGCCGAACACTAGACGCTTCAAAAGCTCTACGACATGACGCACAAGGGCACCTGGAAGGTGCTGTTCAAGGCCTCCGAAGTACCTGCTCCCACATCCGAGGACCGTGGACTTCATGCAAAGCGGCTCCCCCATCCGGTGAGTTTTCTGACCACAACCGGATGCGGTTTTTCTCAATGTACTCATGAGAGAATCTTAAGTCATTGTGTGTGTGTTTGATCAGGAGTATGTGGAAACGGTGGAGCAGATTGACTGTTCGGCTCTGCTGCCAGAAGGTCCAGCAGATGCTCTCCTGACGGAGATGCTAGTCCCGGCGCCCTACAAGGCACCGGAGAAGAAGGCCGAAAAGAAGGCCCCAGGGACCAGGAAGGGTCTCCGGCGTAAGGTCGTACCGAACTCCTCGTCCGAAGACGACAAAGCACACTCCTCCCCCGAAGGGGAGGAAGAAGAGGAAGGGGTCGCCCCATCCGGAGAGGATGGGGGGCCCGAGAAGGCGGGCCAGGGGACCGAGAAGGGTCCCCGGCACAAGGCCGTCATACCCTCATCGTCCGAAGACGACGAGGCAGATTCCTCCTGCGGAGGCGGGGGAGGGGGGGACACGAAGAAACTCTGCCTCCCTGCACTGGGAAGGAGAAGAAGAGGAAAGCCGCCCCGGAGGGGGAGGCTAGGATGTCCAAGAAGGGAAAGGTGTCCCTTCCGGATTACTCCACCACTGCCACCTATAGCAAGGAGGAGTGGCTGCCCAGGGGGAAGCCCCTAGCAAGATCGTAAGTATCCGCACCCTATTGTATTTTAGTGCGACTTCGCTTGATAGTCTTGTTATGACGCCGAACATATATGCAGTCCGGCCAAGGTCCATCCCGAGGTATCATCTTCGAATGGGTCCTTGAGTGATTCGGCGATGAACTCGCTCCCGACGGCCACTACTCCTCGGCCTACGGATGACACAGAGGTGTTGTCCCAAAGGCTCCCAGAGCAGGGGGAGGTGACTCTGGAGATGCCCCGAGGCAGAATTCCAAACGCCGGGCACACGGGGTACAAGATCCCCGCGGATTGTGCCGACGAGAGCCGCAGCGAGCCGGGCTCTCAGCCGGATACTGTGTCGGAACCTCAAATGGTTCTGGATTCGAGCAGGCGGCCCCTCGCCAGGGAGGGCGAGCTGTCCGTGCCGATGACTTTCGTTGCGCCAGGGGCGTCGGATAGTCTGCTGGAAGCGCTTCACGGCGCTTCCATGGATGAAGAGCACCGTACTCTTATGAGTGCGGTGATTCAGAAGGTTCTGTCCGCCAAGAGCGGACTAAACGAAGCCTGCACCAGCCTCCTGACAGGTTTTGAGGTAAGTAAGAAATATGTAAAATTATCACCCGATAGGTAGTAGCCCCTGATACTTTGTATGGTGTTCTAAAAGAAGAGCCAAACAGAGGGTCAATTAAAGTCCACAGGAGTCTAATAGTAGGTGTGCCTATGGATAAGCAGGCAGTGCTGCTTGCCACTGCTGTACGCACGGCCGAGGTCGCTGGACTCAAACGGGACCTAGAGTAGGCACAGGGAGAGCTCGGCCTCACGAAGAGGCAGCTCGAGGAGAACAAAGGTTTATGATTCCCCGTTCGCATATAATAAAGGATAGACAAAATTGGTTATTCTAACGACAAAGCGTTGTGACTTTGTAATAGGGGCCACCACCGAACACTACAAAAAAAAGACACATCTGTGACATTTTGGGCCGAACGAATTTTTTCTGTCATACATATGACACTTCTATGACGATAATTGTGACAAAACCCGGTATCATCATAGATGTGGTGGGATCCTACTTCTATGACAAAAAATCATGACAGAAAATGGGCTTTTCATCCTGGGTGGGCTGGAGACGCAGCTGCATGACATTCTTTGGGCCGTCCATGACGGAAAAAACTGTGGTAGAAGCGAGGGGGAGGAAAATTTCGGGGAGTTGCCGGTTACGGTGGGAGAGCAATGCGCGTTTCTCTCATACAGGTACGCTCATGTGTGCGAGGCATTGGCTCTAACTGAACCCTAGCGAGGCGTTGGGCTCTAACTGAACCCGAGCGATTGCACTGTAGGCTACGCGTTACTGAACCCCAGCCATCGATCGATGGCTGTTAACTGAACCCGATGGAGCGATTCCTTCGCTACCGCTGCTAACTGAAGCCGATCGATGCTGCCTCTGGGATGAACAGTGAGCGTTGCTGGGGGTTTGGATGAACAGTGAGCGGTGGCGTTGCCTCTGGATGAACAGGAACCCGTGGTGTGGAGGGCTGGATGAATAGTAGACAGTGGAGGGGTGGCTGTGGAGGGGTGGTTGAACAAGACCCCGTGGTGTGGAGGGCTGGATGAACAGTAGACGATGGAGGGGTGCCCGTGGAGGGGTGGTTGAACAGTAGCCTTTGGAGTAGCGCACGGTGGAGGCTGGATGAACAGGAGCCCGTGGAGGCTGGAGGAGGTCGACGGTAGCCCGTGGAGGCTGGAGGAGGTCGATGGTGGAGATGAACAGTATTCCGTGGAGTCCAGTTTTGCGGTACGCCACACCCCTCCCGATGAACAGGACCCCCGTTTCGACCGTAGCGCTCCAACACAAGTCCGTTTTGTCCGTTTTGCGGTACGCCACACCCCTCCCGATCAACAGGACCCCCGTTTCGATCGTAGCGCTCCAACACAAGTCCGTTTCGTCTGTTTTGCGGTACACCACACCCCTCCCGATCAACAGGACCCCCGTTTCGACCGTAGGAGGTCCGTTTCCTCCGTTTTGCGGTACGCCACACCCCTCCCGATCAACAGGACCCCTGTTACGATCGTAGGAGGTCAGTTTCCTCCGTTCTGCGGTACGCCAGGCCTTGTTTCCATCACCTGTTCCGTCCAAGCCGGTTCGCTCCCACGCGTTCTGTTGCCTCCCGATCAACACGACGCATTCCGTTGCCTCCCGATGAACACGACGCATTCCGTTGCCTCCCCATGAACACGACGCATTCCGTTGCCTCCCCATGAACACGACGCATTCCGTTGCCTCCCCATGAACACGACGCATTCCGTTGCCTCCCCATGAACACGATGCATTCCATTGCCTCCCCATGAATACGAGCCCTCGCCGTACATATGCGCGACTAGGCATTCGAGACCCCGCCCGTATGTACACATATGTGGCCGTATTTTCTTTCTTGCACCCTGGCCGCTGTACGTACGTGTACATGCTACATGCGCGCCTCTACTATGACACGTATGCACCTCTACTACGACACGTGCGCGCCTCTACATCGACCAATATATATGTACGTACACGTTTGCGACCAGAATGACAATGCTACGTACGCTTCGACCAGGTGGGTCCTGACTGTCAGACAGTTCCTTGCGTGCGAAAATGTAGCTGGTGGGTCCCAACAGTCAGAGGGGCGAATCGTTTTTTTTGCTCGGACACACTTCCTTTGCGTGCGAAGATGTAGCTGGTGGGTCCCAGCAGTCAGGGGGGCGAATCGTTTTTTTTTGCCCAGACGCACTTCCTTGCATGTGAAGATGTAGCTGGTGGGTCCCAGTAGTCAGGGGGCGAATTGTCTTTTTCCCCGGACGCACTTCCTTGCGTGCGAAGATGTAGCTGGTGAGTCCCAGCAGTCAGGGGGGCGAATCGTTTTTTTTGCCCGGACGCACTTCCTTGCGTGCGAAGATGTAGCTGGTGGGTCCCAGCAGTCAGGGGGGAACTTTTTTTCACGGAATATGGTGGCCCGTCCGGTGGGTCCCCGCTGTCAGGTGGAGGAATCATTATTTTCCGCGTAATAAGGAGGCACTTCCTTGCTGCGGCCGTGGACCCAGCTGTCAGCCTCTCCACGTACAGTCCACGTCCGATGCAAGTCGTTCCTTGACCACGTTGACCACGCCGCGCCGAGAGCACCACGATGGTGGACGAAGGCAAGGCCTAGGAAGGGGACGACTCGGAGCCGGGGAAGACGCAGCAGTGGATGCCCATGCGAAGAGGAGTATGAGGGTTCACTGGTTCGGCTGCGGTGTGAGGCTGCTGTCGCCGTAGATTAACAGGGGGTGTGGGTGAGTAGAGGGATGGCCTAGCCAGCGGCGGGAGTAGTAGGGGGCGGTGAGGCCTCCGCGGCATCACAGCCGGCCACGGGAGGCAGGAGCACGCGGCACGACCGGCGCTGGTTTGGGCGGCTGGAGCAACAAGACCAGAGGTTGAAGAAGCACTACAACCGTTGGATGAACATCGTACAATAACAGGAGCTAGAATCGTTCATATTGACTAAGTTGACAAAGCCCTCCGTCCCCGTCAACTTGGTAGGCCCACAAGTCAGCCTCCCAGTATGCTGTGTTCCAGCTGGCAGGGGGAGTATTCATTTTTTTGTGCGTAATAAGGAGGCACTTCCTTGCGTGCGAAGATAGCTGGTGGGTCCGACAAGTCAGCGGGGGGCACGTTTTTTTCACGAAATACAGAGGCCCTTCCAGTGGGTCCCAGATTGAAGGAAATATGCCCTAGAGGCAATAATAAAGTTATTATTTATTTCCTTATTTCATGATAAATGTTTATTATTCATGCTAGAATTGTATTAACCAGAAACTTGATACATGTGTGAATACATAGACAAACATAGTGTCACTAGTATGCCACTACTTGACTAGCTCGTGAATCAAAGACGGTTAAGTTTCCTAGCCATGGACATGAGTTGTCATTTGATTAACAGGATCACATCATTAGGAGAATGATGTGATTGACTTGACCCATTCCGTTAGCTTAGCACTTGATCATTTAGTATGTTGTTATTGCTTTCTTCATGACTTATACATGTTCCTATGACTATGAGATTATGCAACTCCCGTTTTCCGGAGGAACACTGTGTGTGCTACCAAACGTCACAACATAACTGGGTGATTATAAATAAGCTCTACAGGTGTCTCCGAAGGTACTTGTTGAGTTGGCGTATTTTGATATTAGGATATGTTGCTCCGATTGTCGGAGAGGTATCTCTGGGCCCTCTCGGTAATGCACATCACTATAAGCCTTGCAAGCAATGTAGCTAATGAGTTAGTTATGGAATGATGCATTACATAACGAGTAAAGAGACTTGCCAGTAACGAGATTGAACTAGGTATTGGGATACCGACGATCGAATCTCGAGCAAGTAACATTCCGATGACAAAGGGAACAACGTATGTTGTTATACGGTTTGACCGATAAAGATCTTCGTAGAATATGTGGGAGCCAATATGAGCATCCAGGTTCCGCTATTGGTTATTGACCGGAAACATGTTTCGGGCATGTCTACATAGTTCTCGAACCCGTAGGGTCCGCACGCTTAAGGTTTCAATGACAGTTTTATTATGAGTTTATGAGTTTTGATGTACCGAAGGAGTTCAGAGTCCTGGATGAGATTGGGGACATGATGAGGAGTCTCAAAATGGTCAAGACGTAAAGATCGATATATTGGACGACTATATTCGGACATCAGAAAGGTTCCGAGTGGTTCGGGTATTTTTCGGAGTACCGGGGAGTTACGCGAATACGGGGGAAGAAGTATATGGGCCTTATTGGGCTTTAGGGGAGAGAGAGGCAGGCCACGCCCCCCCAATGACTATTCCGAATTGGACTAGGGGGAGGGGCGGCGCCCCCTCCTTCCTTCTCTTCCCTCTCCCCCTTCCTTGTCTCCTACTCCTACTACATGGAAGGGGAGGAATCCTACTCCCGGTGGGAGTAGGACTCCTCCAGGGCGCGCCATAGGGGCTGGCCCTCTCCCCCCTCCACTCCTTTATATACAGGGGCAGGGGGCACCTCTAGACACAACAACAATTGATCTCTTGATCTCTTAGCCGTGTGGTGCCCCCCTCCACCATAGTCCTCGATAATATTGTAGCGGTGCTTAGGCGAAGCCCTGCGACGGTAGAACATCAAGATCGTCACCACGCCGTCGTGCTGTCGAAACTCTTCCCCGACTTTCTGCTGGATCGGAGTACGGGGGACGTCATCAAGCTGAACGTGTGCTAGAACTCGGAGGTGCCGTAGTTTCGGTGCTTGATCGGTCGGGCTGTGAAGACGTACAACTACATCAACCGCGTTGTTCTAACGTTTTCGCTTTCGGTCTACGAGGGTACATGGATAACACTCTCCCCTCTCATTGCTATGCATCACCATGATCTTGCGTGTGCATAGGAATTTTTTTAAAATTACTACGTTACCCAATAGTGGCATCCGAGCTAGGTTTTATGCGTAGATGTTATATGCACGAGTAGAACACAAGTTAGTTGTGGGCGATATAAGTCATACTGCTTACCAGCATGTCATACTTTGGTTCAGCGGTATTATTGGATGAAGCGGCCCGGACCGACATTACGCGTACGCTTACGCGAGACTGGTTCTACCGACGTGCTTTGCATATAGGTGGCTGGCGGGTGTCAGTTTCTGCAACTTTAGTTGAACCGAGTGTGGCTACGCCCGATCCTTGAGAAGGTTAAAACATCACTAACTTGACGAACTATCGTTGTGGTTTTGATGCGTAGGTAAGAACGGTTCTTGCTCAGCCCGTAGCAGCCACGTAGAACCTGCAACAACAAAGTAGAGGACGTCTAACTTGTTTTTGCAGGGCATGTTGTGATGTGATATGGTCAAGACGTGATGCTATATTTTATTGTATGAGATGATCATGTTTTGTAACCGAGTTGTCGGCAACTGGAAGAAGCCATATGGTTGTCGCTTTATTGTATGAAATGCAAGCGCCCTGTAATTGCTTTACTCTATCACTAAGCGGTAGCGATAGTCGTAGAAGCAATAGATGGCAAAACGACAATGATGCTACGATGGAGATCAAGGTGTCGCGCCGGTGGTGATGGTGATCACAACGGTGCTTCGGAGATGGAGATCACAAGCACAAGATGATGATGGCCATATCATATCACTTATATTGATTGCATGTGATGTTTATCCTTTATGCATCTTATCTTGCTTTGATTGACGGTAGCATTTTAAGATGATCTCTCACTAATTAGTGTTCTCCCTGAGTATGCACCATTGCGAAAGTTCTTCGTGCTGAGACACCACGTGATGATCGGGTGTGATAGGCTCTACGTTCAAATACAACGGGTGCAAAACAGTTGCACATGCGGAATACTCAGGTTAAACTTGACAAGCCTAGCATATACAGATATGGCCTCGGAACACGGACACCTAAAGGTCGAACGTGAATCATATAGTAGATATGATCAACATAGTGATGTTCACCATTGAAAACTACTCCATCTCACGTGATGATCGGACATGGTTTAGTTGATTTGCATCACGTGATCACTTAGATGACTAGAGAGATGTCTATCTAAGTGGGAGTTCTTAAGTAATATGATTAATTGAACTTAAAACTATCATGAACTTAGTCCTGGTAGTATTTTGCAAATTATGTTGTAAATCAATAGCTCACGTTGTTGCTTCCCTATGTTATTTTGATATGTTCCTAGAGAAAAATATGTTGAAAGATGTTAGTAGCAATGATGCGGATTGAATCTGTGATCTAAGGTTTATCCTCATTACTACACAGAAGAATTATGTCCTTGATGCACCGCTAGGTGATAGACCTATTGCAAGAGCAGATGCAGACGTTATGAATGTTTGAGTAGCTCAATATGATGACTACTTGATAGTTTAGTGCACCATGCTTAACGGCTTAGAATCGGGACTTCAAAGACGTTTTGAACGTCATGGACCATATGAGATGTTCCAGGAGTTGAAGTTAATATTTCAAGCAAATACCCGAGTTGAGAGATATAAAGTCTCCAACAAGTTCTATAGCTAAAAGATGGAGGAGAATCGCTCAACTAGTGAGCATGTGCTCAGATTGTCTGGGTACTACAATCACTTGAATCAAGTGGGAGTTAATCTTCCAGATAAGATAGTGATTGACAGAGTTCTCTAGTCACCATCACCAAGTTAGTAGAACTTCGTGATGAACTATAGTATGCAAAGGATGACGAAAACGATTCCCGATCTCTTCGCGATATTGAAATCAACGAAGGTAGAAATCAAGAAAGAGCATCAAGTGTTGATGATTGACAAGACCACTAATTTCAAGAAAAAGGGCAAAGGGAAAGGAAGGGAACTTCAAGTAGAATGACAAGCAAGTTTTCACTCCCGCAAAGAAGCCCAAAACTTGACCAAAGCCTGAAACTGAGTGCTTACACTGCAAAGGAAATGGTCACTGGAAGTGGAAATGCCCTGAATATTTGGTAGATAAGAAGGATGGCAAAGTGAACAAGGGTATATTTGATATACAGGTTATTGATGTGTGCCTTACTAGTGTTTATAGTAGCCCATGAGTATTTGATACTTGTTCGGTTGCTAAGATTAGTAACTCGAAACAGGAGTTACATAATAAACAGAGACTAGTTGAGGGGAAGTAACAATGAGTGTTGGAAGTAGTTCCAAGATTGATATGATCACCATCACACACTCCCTATACTTTTGGGATTAGTGTTAAACCTAAATAAATGTTATTTGGTGTTTGCGTTGAGCATGGATATGATTCGATCATGTTTATTGCAATATGGTTATTCATTTAAAGTCAGAGAATAATTGTTGTTCTGTTTACATGAATAAAACCTTCAATGGTCACACACCCAATGAAAATAGTTTGTTGGATCTCGATCGTAGTGATACACATATTCATAATATTGATTCCAAAAGATGCAAAGTTAATAATGATGGTGCAACTTATTTGTGGCACTGCCGTTTGGGTCATATCGGTGTAAATTGCATGAAGAAACTCCATAAAGATGGATTTTCGAAACCACTTGGTTATGAATCATTTGATGCTTGCGAACCGTGCCTGATGGACAAGATGACTAAAACTCCGTTCTTCGGAACAATGGAATGAGCTACTGACTTATTGGAAATAATACATACCGATGTATGCAGTCCAATGAGTGTTAATGCTCGTGGCAAGTATCGTTATTTTCTGACCTTCATAGATGATTTGAGCAGATATGGGTATATCTACTTAATGAAACACAAGTCTGAAACATTTGAAAAGTTCAAAGAATTTCAGAGTGAAGTGGAGAATCATCGTAACAAGAAAATAAAGTTTCTACGATCTGATCGTGGAGAAGAATATTTGAGTTACGAGTTTGGCCTTCATATAAAACAATGTGGAATAGTTTCACAGCTCACGCCACATGGAACACCATAGAGTAATGGTGTGTCCGAACGTCATAACCGTACTTTATTGGATATGGTGCGATCTATGATGTATCTTACCGATTTACCACTATAGTTTTGGGGTTATGCATTAGAGACAACTGCATTCATGTTAAATAGGGCACCTTCTAAATCCGTTGAGACGACACCGTATGAACTATGGTTTAGCAATAAACCTAAGCTGTCGTTTCTTAAAGTTTGGAGTTGTGATGCTTATGTGAAAAAGGTTTCAACTTGATAAGCTCGAACCCAAATCGGAGAAGTGCGTCTTCATAGAATACCCAAAGGAAACTGTTGGGTACACCTTCTATCACAGATCCGAAGGCAAAACTTTCGTTGCTAAGAATGGATCCTTTCTAGAGAAGGAGTTTCTCTCGAAAGAAGTGAGTGGGAGGAAAGTAGAGCTTGATAAGGTTATTTGTACCTTCTCTCGAATTGGAAAGTAATTCATCACAGAAATCAGTTCTAGTGATTCCTACACCAATTAGTGAGGAAGCTAATGATGATGATCATGAAACTTTAGATTAAGTTACTACAAAACCTCGTAGGTCTTCCAAAGTACAGTCCGCACCAGAGTGGTACGGTAATCCTGTTCTGGAGGTCATGTTACTAGACCATGATGAACCTATGAACTATGAGGAAGCGATGATGAGCCCAGATTCCGCGAAATGGCTTGAGGCCATGAAATCTGAGATGGGATCCATGTATGAGAACAAAGTGTGGACTTTGGTGGAGTTGCCCGATGATCGGAAAGCCATATTGTATAAATGGATCTTCAAGAGGAAGACATACGCTCATAGTAGTGTTATTATCTACAAAGCTCGACTTGTCACAAAAAGGTTTTCGACAAGTTCAAGATGTTGAATACAATGAGATTTTCTCAACTGTAGCGATGCTTAAGTCTGTCCGAATCATGTTAGCAATTGCCACATTTTATGAAATCTGGCAAATGGATGTCAAAACTGCATTCCTTAATGGATTTATTAAAGAAGATTTGTATATGATGCAACCAGAAGGTTTTTTCAATCCTAAAGGTGCTAACAAAGTGTGCAAGCTCCAGCGATCCATTTATGGACTGGTGCAAGCAACTCGGAATTGGAATATACGCTTTGATGAGTTAATCAAACCATATGGTTTTATACAGACTTTTGTAGAAGCCTGTATTTACAAGAAAGTGAGTGGGAGCACTACATCATTTCTGATAAGTATATGTGAATAACATATTGTTGATCGGAAATAATGTAGAATTTTTCTGGAAAGCATAAAAGGGTACATGAATAAGAGTTTTTCAAAGAAAGACCTCGGTGAAGCTACTTACACATTAAGTATCAAAGATCTATAGAGATAGATCAAGACGCTTGATAAAAATTTTCAATGAGTACATACCTTAATAAGATTTTGAAGTAGTTCAAAATGGAACAGTCAAAGAAGGAGTTCTTGCCCGTGTTCCAAGGTGTGAAGTTGAGTAAGACTCAAAACCCGACTATGGCAGAAAATAGAAAGAGAATGAAAAGTCATTCCCTATGCCTCAGTCATAGGTTCTATAAAGTATGCTATGCTGTGTACCAGACCTATTGTATACCTTGCTCCGTGTTTGGCAAGGGAGTACAATTTTGATCTAAGAGTAGGTCACTGGACAGCAGTCAAGAATATCCTTAGTGAGGACTAAGGAAATATTTCTCGATAGTGGAAGTGATAAAAGAGCTCATCGTAAAAAGTTACAAATGCAAGCTTTTACACCAAACCAGATGACTCTAAGTCTCAATCTGGATACATATTGAAAGTGGGAGCAATTAGCTAGAGTAGCTCCATGCAGAGCATTGTAGACATAGAATATTTGCAAAATACATATGACTCTGAATGTGACAGACCCGTTGACTAAACTTCTCTCACGAGCAAAACATGATCATACCTTACTACTCTTTGGTTGTTAATCACATAACAATGTGAAATAGATTATTGACTCTAGTAACCCTTTGGGTGTTGATCACATGACGATGTGAACTATGGGTATTAATCATATACATATGTGAATATTGGTGTTAAATCACATAACGACATGAACTAGATTATTGACTCTAGGGCAAGAGGGAGACTGAAGGAAATATGCCCTAGAGGCAATAATAAAGTTATTATTTATTTCCTTATTTCATGATAAATGTTTATTATTCATGCTAGAATTGTATTAACCGGAAACTTGATACATATGTGAATACATAGACAAACATAGTGTCACTAGTATGCCTCTACTTGACTAGCTCGTGAACCAAAGATGGTTAAGTTTCCTAGCCATGGACATGAGTTGTCATTTGATTAACGGGATCACATCATTAGGAGAATGATGTGATTGACTTGACCCATTCTGTTAGCTTAGCACTTGATCGTTTATTATGTTGTTATTACTTTCTTCATGACTTATACATGTTCCTATGACTATGAGATTATGCAACTCCCGTTTACCGGAGGAACACTTTATGTGCTACCAAACGTCACAACGTAACTGGGTGATTATAAAGGAGCTCTACAGGTGTCTCCGAAGGTACTTGTTGAGTTGGCATATTTCGATATTAGGATTTGTCGCTCCGATTGTCGGAGAGGTATCTCTGGGCCCTCTCGGTAATGCACATCACTATAAGCCTTGCAAGCAATGTAGATAATGAGTTAGTTACGGAATGATGCATTACATAACGAGTAAAGAGACTTGCTGGTAACAAGATTGAACCAGGTATTGGGATACCGACGATCGAATCTCGAGCAAGTAACATACCGATGACAAAGGGAACAACGTATGTTGTTATGCTGTTTGACCGATAAAGATCTTCGTAGAATATGTGGGAGCCAATAAAAGCATCCAGGTTCCGCTATTGGTTATTGACCGGAAGCATGTTTCGGTCATGTCTACATAGTTCACAAACCCGTAGGGTCCGCACGCTTAAGGTTTCGATGACAATTTTATTATGAGTTTATGAGTTTTGATGTACCGAAGGAGTTCGGAGTCCCGGATGAGATCGGGGACATGACGAGGAGTCTCGAAATGGTTGAGAAGTAAAGATCGATATATTGGATGAATATTCGGACATCGGAAAGGTTCCGAGTGGTTCGGGTATTTTTCGGAGTACCGGGGAGTTACGCGAATACGGGGGAAGAAGTATATGGGCCTTATTGGGCTTTAGGGGAGAGAGAGGAAGGCCACACCCCCCAATGACTATTCCGAATTGGACTAGGGGGAGGGGCGGCGCCCCCTCCTTCCTTCTCTTCCCTCTCCCCCTTCCTTGTCTCCTACTCCTAGTACATGGAAGGGGAGGAATCCTACTCCCGGTGGGAGTAGGACTCCTCCAGGGTGCGCCATAAGGGTCGGCCCTCTCCCCCCTCCACTCCTTTATATACAGGGGTAGGGGGCACCTCTAGACACAACAACAATTGATCTCTTGATCTCTCAGCCGTGTGCGGTGCCCCCCTCCACCATAGTCCTCGATAATATTGTAGCGGTGCTTAGGCGAAGCGCTGCGATGGTAGAACATCAAGATCGTCACCAAGCTGTCGTACTGACGAAACTCTTCCCCGACATTCTGCTGGATCGGAGTACGAGGGACGTCATCGAGCTGAACGTGTGCTAGAAATCAGAGGTGCCGTAGTTTCGGTGCTTGATCGGTCGGGCCGTGAAGACGTACGACTACATCAACCGCGTTGTTCTAACGCTTCCGCTTTCGGTCTACGAGGGTACGTGGACAACACTCTCCCCTCTCATTGATATGCATCACCATGATCTTGTGTGTGTGTAGGAATTTTTTTGAAATTACTATGTTACCCAACACAGATGTCAGGTGGAGGAATGTCACAGCCCCAGATCAGCCCTTGTTTGGTTTTGCTTTAGCATCCATGCAACATGTTTAAATTTTATGAAATTTGAAATGGGGATGACCAAGCCCTAGCACCAAAGCATTGCAAATAGGTTCAACTTCAAAATATTTTCAAAGAACCCAAATTGGTTTGCAAAAATGTTCATGATTACTGGAAAAGGGTGAAAACCATATCCAGAGATGATGGATATTTTTCCAAGACATTTTTGGATTTTTGATTAAACCATATTGTATTTGAATTGGGGCATTTAAATACTGTTAATATTTTTAAATGCTCCAACAATTCTGGAAATAGTTGAGGGCCTATGTAATAATTCAGTTAATGTCCACAATTATTCTCAGGATTTATAAAAAATGATTTAGTGTCTAAAACTAAATCAAAACAAACTACAGAAAATAGAAATAGAAAAGAGGAAATAAAAGAAAGGGAGAGAAGGCCACCTGGGCCACCTACCTGGCGCCCACTTACCTGGCCCAGCTCCCCCAACGGCCCAGCCCACCGCCGCCCCCCCTCCCCTGTCGTCTTCCTCCCTGCCAGGAGGACGGACACCGCGACGCCGCCGCGCGCGCCACCTCCACCCTGCTCGGCCACCTCCTGCTTCCCCTGGCCACCTCCTGCTTCCTCCCCGGCCTCCCTAGCGACGCCCCGGACGACGCCACGCAGCCCCGACCGCTCTCTCACTCTCTCCCGAACTCTTCCCCTCTTCCGCTCCCTCTCCCTCTCGAGCCCGAGCGCAGCCGCAGCCGCGCCACCGTAACGCCGCGGCCACCGTCTCCCCCTCGACCCCTCGCTGTGCCTGCGAGCTCCGTCTCGACGTCCCCGACCTCCTCGACAAGCCACGACGCCACGGACGCGCTGCAACGCCGCCATCACCACCATCTTCATCGCCACGGCCGGCGATCGCCGCCGTTCGATTCGCAGCACCAAAGACGCCCCCGAGCTCGCTGACCACCTCATCGTTCTCCCTGTGAGCTCCTGCTGCCTCCTCTTTGCTCGCTTCCCCTGTTCCCGTCCCCTAGCTCCATCTTCCACCACGGCCGAAGCTCGCCGCCGCCGTGCCTCGTCGCCGTCGTGGCCAGAGCCACTGTGGCTCGAAGCCGGGCACACCACCGTGCTCCACACCTCACCAGGAGCACGTAGCACGCACCAACGCCTCCCCTAGCGCCCTGCATCGCCTAACCCGCCGTTGGCCGAACTCCGGCCGCCGCCTTGGAGCTCGCCGTCGTCAGCTCCGGCCTCCCCACGACCCAGCAACCGCACCGTTCGACGCGCGGGAGCAAGGGCTCTCCAACGAGCCCAAGCACGGCCTCGCCCGTGCCCTGTAGCGTGTTTCCGACGGCCGCCACCGTCCCGGGCCTCGCCGGCGTCGAGACGCCGGCGGGATTGACCCTACTGACCAGGGGTTTGACCTCCCCTGGGTCCATGACAGGTGGACCCCGCCATCAGGTGATTAGCTTAATGCTAATCACCACCTAATCTAACCCCCTGACACTGACATGTGGGCCCTAGTGCCCCTAATCTTTAATTAAACTAAACTAACCCCCCTGTCTAACCTGTGTCACTGACGTGTGGACCCCCCCACGTCAGGTTTGACCCGAGCCAGCCCAGTTGACTCTGCTGACGTCACAGTGACGTGGTGCTGACGCCATAATTCATTTCTGGATTTATATTATTCAGGAAATTCCAGAAAATTGTAAAAACTTCTAAAAATCATAGAAATTCAACCGTAACTCCAAATGAGATAAATTATATATGAAAAATGACCAGAAAAATCCAATCTATCCATCTGTACTATTTTCATGCATGTTAGAACAACTTATAGGTGCTGTTTAGCACAAATCATATAAATGGCATCTGAATAATCACATATGGAGTTTGAATTTGAATCTTATATTCAAACCAACTTCATTTAATCTGTTGCTAGTTGCATTAGCTCAAAACACATTCATATTGCCATGTCATGAGCATGCATCATATTGTGCATTGCATTGATTGTATTTCTTCTTTGTTGCCGGTATCTGTTCCCTCCCGGTAGAGGATGTTCCGACGTTGTGATCGTTGACACTGATGAAGACTCAATGTTATCTTCAGAAGTGCCAGGCAAGCAAAACCCCCTTGTTCATTCCGATACAATCCCACTCTCTCGCTCCTGCTCTCTTTTACTGCATTAGGACAACAACGATTCATCTGTTACCTGCTGCGGTAGCTGAACCCCTTTATCCTTTGCATGACCTGTCATTGCCACAGTAAATAGATGAAACCCACTAGCATGAGTAGGAGTTGTTTGAGCCCTGTTGTGCCTACTCATTCATGCTTGTTTGTCATGCCTGCTACTGCTTAGAGTCGAGTCAGGTCTGATTCATCCGGGATGAATCAGAGGTGTGTGAACATGTCCTACGGTGTGTGAGCTAAGCGTGTGAACACGATTTGGTAAAGGTAGCGGTGAGAGGCCATGTAGGAGTACATGGTGGGTTGTCTCATTGCAGCCGTCCTCAGGAACTGAGTTCTGTGTTTGTGATCCATGATTCAGCTACTACCACGCATTGGGCCCGAAACCAATGGACCCTCTCGGCTTCTTGATCACCCTTGTCCTCTGTCCAGGAGTTGCAAGTAGTTTCTGGTGTTTGTAGTATGCTGGAGGCCGTGGGCAGCGCTGACCGGAGGGGTGGGCTGTGATGCGGTAGGCACGTGGCCGGGTATACCGGGCGCCCGTTTGGTGTCACGGAACCCTGTTCACATCGTTTGGGGCTGTGAGCGAAACTCCGGCCGGATCTCCTCATGGATGGAACCCGAATAGGCGATAAACCTGGACTAGAGACTCGAGTGTTTAGGTAGGCCGTGGCCGACACCCACGTTGGGCTTCCGCTTGAAGGTTGCCGAGTACATGTCGTGTAAACGGCGGTAAGTGGTGAGAGCGTGTGTGAAGAAGTACACCCCTGCAGGGTTATCATCATCTATTCGAATAGCCGTGTCCGCGGAAAGGACTTCTGGGTTGCTTATATCAGTTCATAGACAAGTGAAAGTGGATACTCTAAAATACGCAAGATAAGCGTGAGTGCTATGGATGGCGTTCTCGTAGGGAGACGGGAGCGGATCCATAGTGGTGTATTGATATGGTGAATATGTGGACTCGTGTGCGCCACCTCAAAAGAGTTACTTGCAGTCGTAGTTCAGGATAGCCACCGAGTCAAAGCTGGCTTGCTGCAGTTAAACCCCACCACCCCCTTGTTGATAATGATGCATATGTAGTTAGTTCTGATGTAAGTCTTGCTGGGTACATTTGTACTCACGTTTGCCTATTTATGTTTTTGCAGAGAGACTTCGGTCTCACTAGTAGTTCCGCGTGGACTTCGACGTTTAGCTTGTTACCTCAGCTACGATCTTGTGCCCTCGGCAGGATCTGGTAGATAGTCAGGCTTCTCAGCCTTTTTCATTTATAGATGTCTGTACTCAGACATGATAGCTTCCGCTTGTGCTTTTGATTTGTATGCTCTGAATGTTGGGTCATGAGACCCATGTTTGTAATATCTCGCTCCTCGGAGCCTATTGAATAAATTACTTGAGTCGTAGAGTCATGTTGTGATGCCATGTTGTATTTGCACATATCGAGCATATTGTGTGTATGTTATTGAAATGCTTGGTATGTGTGGGATCTGACCATCTAGTTGTTTATCTTTAGTAGCCTCTCTTACCGGGAAATGTCTCCTAGTGTTTCCACCGAGCCATGGTAGCTTGCTACTGCTCCGGAACACTTAGGCTGGCCGGCATGTGTCCTTCTTCGTTCCTGTGTCTGTCCCTTCGGGGAAATGTCACGCGATGAATACCGGAGTCCTGTTAGCCCGCTACAGCCCGGTTCACCGGAGTCCTGCTAGCCTAGTGCTACAGCCTGGATTCACTCGCTGATGACCGACATGTTCGATGCTGGGTCATGGATGCCTGTCCCTGTAAGTCTGTGCCACTTTGGGTTTACGACTAGCCATGTCAGCCCGAGCTCCTTACCATATGGATGCTAGCGACACTGTCATATACGTGTGCCAAAAGGCGCAAACGGTCCCGGGCAAAGGTAAGGCGACACCCGTGGGAATACCGTGCGTGAGGCCGCAAAGTGATATGAGGTGTTACATGCTAGATCGATGTGGCATTGAGTCGGGGTCCTGACAAGGAATCATTATTTTGGGCGTAATAAGGAGGCATTTTCTTGTGTGCGGCCGTGGACCCAGCTGTCAGCCTCTCCACGCATAGCCTACTTCCGATGGTGTCGTTCGTTGATCACGTTGACCATGCTGCGCCGAGCACATCCAAGGTGGTGGACGACGGCGAGGCCCCGGACAGCAACGAGCCGCAGATGGGAAGACGCGGGAGTAGAGTCACAGACGGAGAGGTGTATGAGGGTTAACCGGTTCTAGTGCGGGGTGGTTCGGCAGTCAGTGGAGAAGAACAGGAGGTGTGGAGGGTTGGAGGGATGGCCTGGCCAACGGTGGAGTAGCGCTTCATAGCGAAGCATGCTAAGCAGAGCTGCTAGCAGCACGAGGCGGGAGGTGGTCCCGGCGGCGCTGGAGGAAGAAGACGAGAGATTGAAGATGGATGCCGGCCGTTGGATGTAAATCCAATGGCTAACATGTCAGAATCATTTATTGACTAAATTTACAACGACTTGCGTTGGCTTCGACCTATTGGCCCACATTTCAGCCTCCAAAAATGTGGCATGTATTCAACCCATTTTTTTCAGAATTTACAGACTTTTTTTTGCGCGGTAGAATTTACAGTCAATTTGATCTTTTTTTGAATTACAGCCATTAGCTGGGATGGGTGAATAATTAATGTAGCTTTCATGTGGCCCATTTATTTTATTCACTAAAAAATTACAGGCCATTTGCACTTTATCTAGATACACGATTTTGCTGGGCTGATTCTGCTGGGTTGGGCCAGCAATGTTATCAAAAAATAAAAAAGGGCTGAGCATTTTGTTATAAATATATTTAAATAATAAGTGATATTATTACATTCGTCCTTAAATCTTACCAAGCTTTTGTACACAATCACTAGGATTTTCATACCAAAACAATCCAGGATTTTATTTGTTAAGAAATTATTTTTATAAGTTAATAAGATGTGGGATATTGTTTTCTTACATATGTAAGTATCTGTTAAATATATGATGACAATAAAAATAATATATAATAATATATAAAATAATTTAAATATGTATAGTATAGTTAAAAGGGAAACATAAGTTGTACCTGGCGTTCCTATTCTTATATAGAAAAACAGAATAGACCGCTGCGTTTTCTTCAAAAAAATACATAAATTGGCCTGCTAAAACTAAAACCTCGGATGGGAGGTCCATAGGCCGGTCGATAGATGACAGCCCTAGGAAAATACAAACAGGCCCTCCCATCCGAGGTCGTGGGCTGCGCATGTTAAAAATGAAAGCCTAGACGGGACAGCCCAAAACCACGTCCAACACTTGCCAAAACTCCGTCCCTCGTTTTCTCTGTGTTTCGCACACTCAACATTGTGTGGGCATTTTGACTGTGCATCATATGAAGATGTGCTATGCATGAATGTTGATCAGCATGATGTTAACTGGTTGGTAGTTCCATTTTCGACCATGAATAAAACTTCCAACATGATCTTAACCCTGTTTGAAAAGGCCGTGTTAATATAAATGCTCTACCTCTGAAAGTTGCAGTTTCTTATCTGAAACTGAACTTGCAGTTTCTTATCTGAAACTGAAACTTGCAGTTTCTTCTCGTCTGCACTTTTATACTCCTATGAAACTACATTTTTTAAGTGCTAAAAATAGATCTCTAGAATTCATAAAATTCTTCATATGCTCAATACTGCAAATCTGAAATTCAAAAGACATTCATATCTGAAAGTACTCTCAAAATACACAACACAAAACACAATTCACAACCTGCAAATACTGACAACCCTAAGCTCCTCCTGACAATTCACAACCTGCCCGACTATTGGGCTGGGGGGCAGTCCCCTCCTATTCCTCGGCGGCAGACAGCCGCCCCGTGAGACGATGTGAACGGCGAGGGAGACGATGGCGGGGAAGCGTCATCGGGCCAACTGCTTTTCTCCTCTTGCAGTTGGGTTCGGTCGACGAAGACTCCACCGGCTCGCTCTGGCAGGACACCCTCACAAACGGCACCCTGTAGATGCTCGATCCTTCAATCTCTGGTGGATGCTCCATCTGGGATCGATACTCCCACCACCGCTCCCTCACGATCGGATTCAGTGAATTTGTTTGCTCCATGGCCCACAGGAGCAGCTCTATGTACTCCGGCGCGACTCCCTCCAAGAGTATCGCCGCCTTTTCGCTCTGTTGCAGATATTTGGCCATGGATGTCGCCGTCGCCGCTAGTTGGTCCTTGTTGTCAAACCAAGACTGTATCTCCAACATCCTAGCTAGCTTCACAGGGTCGCCGTCTGCGATCCTCACGTATCGGTTGTACTCCTCCATCGATCTACTTCTCGACAGCACCTTCACTCGCCGGCGGTGGTTTTTGAATGGAAGAGGAGAGGAGCGGCGCTGGTTTTGGATTAGAACGGGAGAGGAGCAACACTAGTTTTGGACTGGAATAGGAGAGGAGGGGCGGTGGTTTTGAAATGGAAGAGGAGAGGAGCGGCGCTGGATTTAGATTGGAACAGGAGAGGAGCGGCGGTGGTTTAAGAGGAGAAGAGCGGAAGAGCTGCGCTGGTCTTGGAAGTATTTTTTTGTTGTTTTACGTATTTTGGGTCAAAGTTTGGCCACGTACTGTATGTGACAAGCAAAATGTGAATGCATGTCACCAAAAATTGTATCGTTTGGTTCGTATCTGAATGTACTTTCAAATTATATTATTTTTGCAACGTATAACATATATTTTATGTGCAAAAATCATGGTCAATTATGACCCAGAATAAAAGGGAGACTAGTTAATGTGGGGTCGCTTTCTTAATTGAAGGGTAAATTGATTTTGATTTTGATCCAGTCATAGCGTGCCAGCCCTCTCGCCCAATCCTAAATCGCTGCCGCACGCTCCTCTCCCTCTTCTCTATTGCAAAACCACCTCCTCTCCTCTCCATCATCTCCATTCCAAAACCATCATCTCGCCTCTCCCTCTTCTGATCTTATCCATTGCAAAACCACCTCCTCTCCTCTCCATCAACTCCATTCCAAAACCACCGTCTCGCCTCTCCCTCTTCTGATCTCCTCCATTGCAAAACCACCTCCTCTCCTCTCCATCATCTCCATTCCAAAACCACCTCCTCTCCTCTCCATCATCTCCATTCCAAAACCACTGTCTCGCCTCTCCCTCTTCCGATCTTCTCTCCATTGTAAAACCACCTCCTCTCCTCTCCATCTTCTCCATTCCAAAACCACCTCCTCTACTCTCCCTCTTCTCTATTGCAAGACCACCGTCTCTCCTCCCATCTTCCAAAGCTAGCACCGGACCACTCAGAATGACATCTATGGAGAGAATGCACCAGCGAATCAGGCAGATTGCTAGCGGTGACCAGGCAAAGTTAGCCAAGTTGAAGGAGATCCTTAGTTGGTTTGACAATGAGTGGGAGATTTCGAGGATGGTGCGGGCCATGTGGAAATGTATGCAAAAGAGCGAGGCGGCGGTGATGAGGCCGGCGATATACATGTACTCCTCGGCGGCAGTCACGTCGCAGTCCTCCGAGTTCATCGAGTATCTCCTATGGGCGATGGAGCAGACAGATTTGCTCGAGGCGACAGTCAGGCGGAGGTGGTGGCCGTATAGGTTGAAGGTCGAACACCCAGAGGATAACGAATCGATCGAGTATGGTGTGCCGTTCGTGAGGGTGCAGAGCCAGCCGGAGCCACAGGAGTATTCGTTCTCCCACCGCAAGAGGAGGCCGGATGGCGCAACGTCGCTTCCCCGACATTCTTCACGGTTCCCTCGATGCTCGCCTCGTTTCAACGGCGGCGGTAGGGTTTAAGGTAAGCTTCGCACTAACCTAATCTTCCACCTGCTCATGCTTACAATCAGTGTGACAGCTAATGAAAATCATGCTTGCAATCAGTCTCCGAGAACTACGCCAATCATCCTAAAATAGCTCTGGACCTTTGGGTCAAAGTTGTGACACAATGTACAAATAAAGAAAAATAGAGTGGTGCTTCTTTCAGAAAAGAGTACTCCCTAGAAAACTGCCAATATAAGCTACTAGTATTTGGTTAGAGGATTTGCTGCCGAGAAAGATCCGTCCACAGAGAGCGCCACACATGCCACTGGTTGTGGTGGATGCCAATGCGTGCATGCAGCATGGTTGGTGTCGGTAATTTTTACTTGGCACACCTCGCACTCTGCATATATGCCGGTTCCATACGTACATTTGTGCAGTTCCACCAAAATGCAGCTGAATAACCCTGTTTGCACAGATAATGAAAAAGCGTGATTACATTATAGTGGCACTAGTTGATGAAACACACAAAATAAATAGAAGAAAATATTGCGATAGTATCATAGTATGCCATGCTGCGAGGGCGAGATGGGCCCTGCGACGCCTCATACGGTACGCCTCATACTGGACATCGTCCCAAGTCTCCCAGATACACCTTCTGCCAGTGATGAACATCAGTGTACAGCAGTAGTACAAGGAGGCGCCTTGAGACATTCAAATCTCTATTTTTGTACATATCAACTAAAATTAAGCACCCCAGTTTGCAGAAACGCTTAAACATTAACAATGGGACTAGTTGATGAAACATACTTTAACAAAGAGAAGCACTTTCTTTATCTACATTGGAAATGAAATGATAGAGATGACACTCGCTCTATTTTAACTGTATTATTACTTCATTTTATCAGTGACACTAGGGTCGAGCAGGTGGCAAACGAGGTGTACCGTGCGTCGCAAGGATGGAGGCCGGGGGTGCTTAGACTGGGATGCTGAAGCTGGCTCTTTCAGTCACCAACATGGATGATTCAATTCATGGGACCTTTTGGTGCAGTTCACCTAAAATGAAGCAATGTCCCGTGAGCTAGCAGCTTCTTCTTCAATTTTTTTAAGAAAAGGGCTCCAGCCCCGGTTCCATTTCCATCAGAAAACGAAACCCACAGAGCTTCTTCTTCATTAGTTGCAATAAAATTGAGCAACATCAAGGTTGGTTGTGAAGCTCCTGGAATGCTCAACTATAATTTGGATATCATTTGTGCAGTTCAACTAAGATCGAGCGTGAAATGTATATCTCTGTTTGCACAAAAAAGGTGGAAAGGAGGGTGACTAACAAGTAACAAGTGATGAAACATGCATCAAATGAAAAGAAGCATGTTCCTTATCTGAATGGCAATCCTACAAGGACAGTAGCAATTTCTAAAGCAGTGGCATTGCTAGATATTAGTGTGGGCATCAGGATTAACTATGACAACCGTTAAATACGACATTACTTTGGGCACGGGAGAGTAGGCGGACCAGGACAGTTGCATTTCTAACGAAAAGAACCAACTTATCTTAATGGGAAATTTTAGCAGGACATGTAAAGAAGTGCCATTGATTCATATTACTGGAGGCATTACATTGAAAACAACATTGGTTTAACGTGTCCTTACTTTTAACAGTGCGACTGCTACATTTTACCAGTGGCATTACATAAGAGTGGCTCGGGGCAACAAACATCAGAACAGGATATCTGGGTTGGTCCCATTTTTGTTCGGTATAGCCACCTTATACTGTGTGAGGCTAGCAAATCTAGTGCTGGACTTACTCTGTTGACTTGTCCCCCAGTCCCCACTTTCTTTCCTTTTTCAACCAATAGATCGGGTTTATATTGAGTTTGTACTGCGTTTCCCTTTATTTCCCTATTAGACCTAGAGACCAGTTGGATAGCCAGTCTCTGCTACTTTTCGCCCCCATTATTTCCTCTTTCGACCAAGTCCTAGATTCAGGTAACAAATCCTCCCCCACCCCCACCCCCTTTCTTCCTTGTTTGAACCAAGTAGTACTAGATTCGAGTGCATGAACTAGTTTTACCTCTTAAACGTAAAAAAATTAGGTGGTTTTCGAACAGCCGATCGATCCTATCTACGAGGGGGCCTGAGAAATAGTAAAAGTTACAAATGCAGCAACGTCAGGAGCTCGGGAAGTAGAGCAAGGCCGGTTTCGAAGGAAGTTATACCTGATGGTCGCCGGGATGTCGCTAGGTGGGCGGCGGGAGGCCGGATCTGCCCACACTACGGCAGCGAGGAAGAAGGGGTCGGAGGCCCTCCCTCGCCAGCGGTGCTTGGGAGAGAACGGCAAGGCAGGCTGATCGGGACGCGCCCAGCAGTGGGTAAGAGCCGTCGCCGAGGACGACCGCGTGAACGTTGCACCTTCTCACCTTCCCCGGTGGAGAGGATCCGGCTGGATCTGTGACCAGCGGTGAGCAGAGAGAGAGAGAGAGTGTGGCCACCGCTGTCGTGTTTAGATCTGGAGAGGCCGAGACGGTGTGAAGAGAGCAACACTAGCAAGCAAGCGCGGAGGCTCCTGCCTATATAGTGGAGTAGTACTTAGTTTTCTTTTGTCTACCAGAGCCGGCTTGACCTCGTCAATGACTGTCGAGAAGTCTTCATGCACGTGGCCCGGAGGCGCAGTTGTCGTCATTTTGATCTGAAGCGCCGGATTATAACATATAACACGAAAAAATGCCACATGACAAGAAATCATAACCTCACTGCCCAAAGGAGACAACATGAATCCCGACGGACAAACTAGACGAGGAACAAAGCTCAAATTGAAGATAAACTCGTAGAAAATGGGTCCATCGATAGATGTCCTAATTAACATAGCCAGCTTGACCTAGATGGCAGCCGAGTAGTCACTGTTCGTGCATGTGCCCCCAATGACTAGCCCAACTCAGTTGTCGCTCTTTAACCCTCGCAGTGATCCGAAGCACATGACACATAATTTTGCGAGATGACAAGAAACCTTTTTTAGATTTTTCACCAGAACTACAGCCATGTACAACACAACATGCACGATATGTAGACGATAGCCAATCTAGGCGTGTCTGCTGGAGTCTGGTCACATGCATGGACGAACTGATCTTCCGTGTCTTGCAGGGATCGTCCAGGCACCGACGTAGTACAACACTTCTCTAGTACTATCGCTCGTCTCCCTCTTCTATTAAGCCACCCGACTTGCGGGGCCGGGGAGTGTGCCTATGGTCGGTTCTCAATTGTCGTCCCACATGTGTGTGCGAACGCAATATGACGCACGTTCCATTTGGAGAGCAGTGTGCCAGACCGACCGACAGTCTGGGGTGCGACGCGAATGCGGCGTGCGTGCTGTATACTCCGTACATGTGTACCGCCATTTTCTAGATGCTTTGCTCCATGGCGCGGGCGCAATCCATGGATACAAAATTAGTATACTGTATACTATTTAAAAGTCGAGGGCGGGGCTTTTCCTGCCCGGTAGGCGGCGGGACAGTTCCGCCTAGTCAGTTCGACAGAGACGCGACAAGACGAGGGAGTAGGCTACTCCAAACATACAGATGTGTGATTTGACAGCGAGTTACTGCTGGACAGGTGGGGCCCCGTGATTTGACTTGCCATTATCATTTTCACTGTGGTGCTACGACCAGCGTGAGTCTCCCGATTCCAGACCACCTCCATACAGGTGCCTCTCCCAATGCTCCACCATGTAGTAGTAGAGGTTGGCTCTTGCATGAGAGCCGACTTCTCCACTTTTCCGTTGCCTCTCTTTCCTCCACATATGCAAAAATGCCATGTAAAGCGCACTATTATACTTACTTGCTCCTACAGGTGCTTAAGCTTGCCACATAGGCATAAAGTCTGATGTGGCAAGTTAATCAAGAAGAGAGAGACTAGTTTGGTGACCCAAGGAAGAAACGGTGCTAAGCGCGTGTACCTAGCTGAAAAGACAATTTTGAGTCTATAGCTAATTAAATGAAGCAAACTTAGCAACACCATTTCATTGGAAGAGGTCACTCCTTGGCAAATGCAATAAATACTAGTACTCCCTGTGTCCCATTATATAAGAACGTTTTTGACACTACACTAGCTAGTGTCAAAAACGTTCTTATATTATGGGACGGAGGGAGTACGAAGAAAGAGATAGAGAGGAGTAAAAAATACACTTATAGCCAACTTATAGCCAACCTTGTTGTAGTATGAGTGACTAAGTGATGACTATGTATGACATGCCAACATCAGATAGCCTAACGCACCGTGTTAAATCTCCAAGGGCGCGACCACGCGAGCGACGCGACGGTCGTGGTAGGCGCGACCATGATACGGGCTGCTGGCAGCCCTTGGATCTGAGATCAAACGGTCGCATGCTAAGTTGCTGAAAATTTTAAGAATAACCCTCCAGGATAGGATATTCACCCATAGGTCTAGAATCACGCCATGCAACCGTTCGATCTCAGATCCAAGGGCTCTCGGAAGCCCGTATCATGGGAGAATGGAAAGCCACTACCCTGCCGTTCGCACGCTGGCAGTTCGCTCCTACTCTTTCCCGCACGTCCTTTAATACTACGGCGGTTCGCTCCTAGTCGTCCCGTCCATTCACATTACGGCAGTTCCACTAATCCTAACCCTCCTCCCAAATCCATGGCGTCCCAAATCTCCCCGATCGGCGGTGAGTACAAGGTTAGAACCATCACCGGCGATGAGTTCGACGTCATCTACACCCGTACTTCCGCGACGGTGAAAGGATGCCTTTCTCGCTTCAGACGCATGTTCGAAAACTCACATGATGAGTGGGTCGCTGGGCTAGATGTTGAGTACACCACAGTCGTGGGACGAGAGAAGGATCTAAAGGACGAAGAGAGGAAGAAGCCCGCCGTGATCCAGGTTTGCGTACATAACGTTTGCTTGGTCTACCACATATGCCATGCCGACGTTGAGTGCCAGGATTTTAAGAACTTCCTCGAGGACAAAACAGTCAAATTCGTTACTGTAGACTTTAAGAACGACAAAGAAGTCCTGCGTCGGATAGGCCTCGTTGTAGGCAACCCCTTCGACCTCCAGAAGAATCGGCTGGTGCCCTCTCGTCAGCCCTCAATGCTGACCCTGGCAGGAGCCATGGTTCATCCTTCGTACCGCAAACTGGAGAAACCTCATTACACGTTTCATCGTCATGCATGGCAGCGGAATGTACTAGATATAGACCACATCCACTACGCTGCAATGGATGGCTACCTTTGTTTCAATATCTACAAGGGTTGGATGAAGAGCAACAGCCAAGTTGGCGGTTCAAGCAAAGAAGTATCGGCCAAGAGGAAGAGGGACAAGGACGAAGTCGAGGACGTGGACGAGGACTCCGAGTAAGGTGGCAGTGTCGTTGCTCATGGCGGTTCTAAACTTCTAATGCAGTGTCTACCGGATTAGTTGCATAGTTTAATTTCAGGTGTGCTTAGTTTAATTTGAGGGGTGTGTTGTGCTGAGCCCCCAGCAGAACTATGTTATGTTTCTTCTCGTTACTTTAACTCTTCAGTATGTACATACTAGTACTAGTATTTCTTTAATAGAATTTAGCACCCCAATTAAGCACGTACTAGCTTTTTTAATAGTACTATATGCATAATTTGGCGACGAGCGCTCTCTATATGTACCACCTTTTTTTAAAATTTCAATTTTTGCTCC
Source organism: Triticum aestivum (assembly GCF_018294505.1). Lineage (NCBI taxonomy): Eukaryota > Viridiplantae > Streptophyta > Magnoliopsida > Poales > Poaceae > Triticum > Triticum aestivum. The sequence continues at coordinate 268,662,085 of NC_057804.1, read as the reverse complement.
ATGGCGCAATCCATCGATAGTGGAGTACTACTGTACAAAAGTATACATTTTTTAAAAGGCTAGCGTACTGTTCATCACATATATATATAGCCAGTTAAATTCTCAACCTAGAACGACGTGCATGCCATGTAGTAAACCGATCCGGAGGAAGTATAGTAAAAATGAGGTGATTTTACCCAGCGATCGGCGGGGGAGCATGGCCTGTCATGCGGTCCCACGTGTCATGATGTACCAAGGCGATGCGCGTGTCCCTCTTGAGGCAGAAGCAATACTAGTACGTGGTTTGAGATGATGTCGAACCGAAGTGTGAAATAATGGTTGCTTCGTCCGTCTGGGAAGGTGCGGCATTGTGATTTGACGTCTCATTGCTCATTACTAACACTGGGCCGGTACGAGTGGGGTGCGTCCCCCCTGCTGTTCTGCACTGTTATTTGGTGCTTGACACGTCGACCCGGTTGCACATGAGATGACCCCCACATCCTTTGTCAAAATAAACAACACCCCGATCAATGCATTTCACTCTTCCGTGCAACGGACGGGCACCTTACTTGCTCCTACAGGTGCTTAAGCTTGCCACATAGGCATAAAGTCTGATGTGGCAAGTTAATCAAGAAGAGAGAGACTAGTTTGGTGACCCAAGGAAGAAACGGTGCTAAGCGCGTGTACCTAGGTGAAAAGACAATTTTGAGTCTATAGCTAATTAAATGAAGCAAACTTAGCAACACCATTTCATTGGAAGAGGTCACTCCTTGGCAAATGCAATAAATACTAGTACTCCCTGTGTCCCATAATATAAGAACGTTTTTGGCACTACACTAGTGTCAAAAACGTTCTTATATTATGGGACGGAGGGAGTACGAAGAAAGAGATAGAGAGGAGTAAAAAAACTTATAGCCAACCTTATAGCCAACCTTGTTGTAGTATGAGTGACTAAGTGATGACTATGTATGACATGCCAACATCAGATAGCCTAACGCACCGTGTTAAATCTCCAAGGGCGCGACCGCGCGAGCGACGCGACGGTCGTGGTAGGCGCGACCATGATACGGGCTGCTGGCAGCCCTTGGATCTGAGATCAAACGGTCGCATGCTAAGTTGCTGAAAATTTGCAGAATAACCCTCCAGGATAGGATATTCACCCATTGGTCTAGAATCACGCCATGCAACCGTTCGATCTCCGATCCAAGGGCTCTCGGAAGCCCGTATCATGGGAGAATGGAAAGCCACTACCCTGCCGTTCGCACGCTGGCAGTTCGCTCCTACTCGTCCCCGCACGTCCTTTAATACTACGGCGGTTCGCTCCTAGTCGTCCCGTCCATTCACATTACGGCAGTTCCACTAATCCTAACCCTCCTCCCAAATCCATGGCGTCCCAAATCTCCCCGATCGGCGGTGAGTACAAGGTTAGAACCATCACCGGCGATGAGTTCGACGTCATCTACACCCGTTCTTCCGCGATGGTGAAAGGATGCCTTTCTCGCTTCAGACGCATGTTCGAAGACTCACATGATGAGTGGGTCGCCGGGCTAGATGTTGAGTACACCACAGTCGTGGGACGAGAGAAGGATCTAAAGGACGAAGAGAGGAAGAAGCCCGCCGTGATCCAGGTTTGCGTGCATGACTTATGCTTGGTCTACCACATATGCCATGCCGACGTTGAGTGCCAGGATTTTAAGGACTTCCTCGAGAGCAACCTAGTCAAATTCGTTACTGTAGACTTTGGTAACGACAAAGAAGTCCTGCGTCGGATAGGCCTCGTTGTAGGCAACACCTTCGACCTCCAAAAGAATCGGCTGGTGTCCTCTCGTCAGCCTTCAATGCTGACCCTGGCAGGAGCCATGGTTCATCCTTCGTACGGTAAACTGGAGAAACCTCCATACACGTTTCATCGTCATGCATGGCAGCGGAATGTACTAGATATAGACCACATCCAGTACGCTGCAATGGATGGCTACCTTTGTTTCAATATCTACAAGGGTTGGATGAAGAGCAACAGCCAAGTTGGCGGTTCAAGCAAAGAAGTATCGGCCAAGAGGAAGAGGGACAAGGACGAAGTCGAGGACGTGGACGAGGACTCCGAGTAAGGTGGCAGTGTCGTTGCTCATGGTGGTTCTAATGCAGTGTCTACCGGAATAGTTGCAAAGTTTAATTTCAGGTGTGCTTAATTTAATTTGAGGGGTGTGTTGTGCTGAGCCCCCAGCAGAACTATGTTATGTTTCTTCTTGTTACTTTAACTCTTCAGTAAGTACATACTAGTATTTCTTACATTTCATCTTTTAGTTGGTATAGTACTACCACTCGTTTATTCACATTATATACGTACAATATATATGGCCAACATCATATAGCCAGCAGTTTAGTTGTCAAAGAATTTCAGGGTGCTTAGTTTTGTCAAAGAATTCCAGGGTGCTTAGTTTTATTTGAGGGGTGGGTTGTGCTGGACACCATTATTGTGACTAGCCTTTTTAATAGTACTATATGCATAATTTGGCGACGAGCGCTCTCTATATGTACCACCTTTTTTTAATTTCAAGTTTTGCTCCATGGCGCAATCCATCGATACTACTGCTGTACAAAAGTATACATTTTTTAAAAGGCTAGAGGGCGGGGCAGTCTAGCTTGGTCGGTTTCACGAGAGGCGAGGGCCTTTGTGATTTGACGGCTCATTACTGCTGGAAGGCGGGGCCTTGTGATTTGACTGCTCGTATAAATGCGCCGACGACCTGATCGAGGAGGAGCAAAGAACCGTGCGGTATACTCAAGTTTTCCACTGGAGTAGTACTGCGACGGAGGAGCACGAAACACGGCAGCCCAGTGCCATATGGCGATAAAAATGATCTAATTTGCTAGTCATCTCATTGTTAGCATTGTTCTATTCATTCCCTCAAAAAACAAAAACCATTGTTCTATTCATGCCTCGCAGAGAACGTGACACGTGCGGCGAAACACCCGAAGCAAAAGATGAAACACAGCAGCAAAAGAAGAAGGAAGATTATCACCCCAAATGATCTAATTCGCCGCGGAGTCGTAACTGCTTCTTCATCGCCTCCACGACCTCCATCTCCTTGCGCGTCTCCTCCGCCATCTTCTTCATTCTGTCCATGACGCGGGATTTCTCGACGCGAGCCTTCATCATCTGTTCCACGGCCGCATTACGTACCTTGACAGCAGCCGGGTGCTCGATGCGGAGCTTCGCCAACTCCTCCTTCTGTTCCATGACGAGGGCCTGCAGCATCTTCATCGAGGAACTACTATTCTCATGCAGCTTCTTCCAGCCGGCGTTCTTCTCCTTCAACAGGTCGATCTCGTGGCAGAGCTTCGCCTTGTCCTCCTGAAGTCGCAGGATTTCGCCGGTCGCCTTCTTCTCCGAGGCAATGCTCTTCTTCAGCAGCATCACCAAGCCGGCGGTCAACTCCCCCTGCTGATTGAGCTCAGCGGGCATGTCGTCGAGGCTCTCCTTCAGCAACTCCGTCAAGCCTTGGATGAACTCCTTCTGCTTATTGAGGTGCTTATTGAGCTGATCGGGCATGCCGTCGAGGGATAACGACTCCAGCTCCGCCGGCTCGGCATGTTCGCCTCCGCGGCTAGGGCGCTCCTGGGAGCCATCGCCTGCCCGTGAGAGATCTTTCGAGGTCTCTGCGTGGCGGCGAGCCCTCTCTTTTTTTCCGCAGCCTTGGTTGCCGCTCCCTTGTTACGAGTAGTTCTCGACCTAGAGCTCTGCTCACCGGCCATGGCAACGACGGACGAAGAAGAAGCACTTATGAGGAGGAAAGGTAGAGTAATTTTCGGTTAGGTAGTTCCCCTTTTTATAACCTAAGTACTAGCACTAGTAGTACTAATACCTGCATAGTGGGAACACGTTCAGGTTTGGTACGTAGTACTAGTAGGTGTGAGCAGGCTTTCGAATGTGATGGGAACAAGGTAAAGATTAATTGATGGTTTTGGTTTCGAGGCCCGAAACGGCTCCCGATGAGTTTAGTGGAACATAAATTTCAAGTAGACTACACTGCTCAAATGCGTAAATATTATGTTACTGTCAAAAATTGGCACAAAATACGAAGGAGACCAATGGAAGTACTACTAGCAACCCACGATTTAACTACTCGCATGCGCGCAGTGGAGTAATAATGTCTTTCTTCCGCCCTCACGTCCACTCAATTTGCATGCGCTGTATTAATTGACCATCAATGAAGTGAACGACTTTACACGCGTCAAATTATCACATGGGGTGGATCTTGGTACAAAATTGCGTCCGCCCGTGTACCCGCGTGTGCGTGCGAGGGAATGAGTGCGTGCGTGGCGTGCGTGCACATCTTCGCTTCGTGCATGTACCGCCAGTATGGCTCAGGGAGGACGAGTACATTCTTCTGGAACCAGCAGCACGTCACTGTGATCAATCCACGCAAGGAGGTCGCGACAACGCCTCCACATGTGCCACGTGGCTTCATGAACTGTAAGAGAGACACTGTGTAGCGTGCCATTGGTATTCTAATTTACGTGTTTTGCACATACTCGAAGTACTAGTAATTTACACGTGCATTGCACGCATCAGATTTTGCAACCAAATTATGAATAAATACCACACTATAGCATGTAAGCTCTTAGTCATATATGCGTGATGTAGCCCTTCGTTTAATTCTTATAGTTCATCTCATTCAAAATCAAATTAGTTTTTATAAAAAAGCTAAGAACGCGTGAATAGGAAAAACATGGGATTATAGTGGAATGTCGTATTGAATCCTACAGGATTGTACGAGTGTTTGATTGTGCATAGAAAAAACGCAGAATTCTTTCAAAGAGGTTTGAGTGGATGGGATGTTTCCTATGAAATCTAGTGCAAATGAATCATATGGAAAAATTCCTATGGTTTACAATCCTACGAATCAAACAACCAAGATAGGAAAAATTCCTAATGATTAGAATCCTCCAAAATTCCTTTGAGAATCCTTTGAATCAAAGAAGCCCTTAATCTATTTTATGATTCATGGAATTGTGCGTTGTAAAGCATAAAGTAAAAACAAATAATGGCAATTCAACTAGAAAAAAAGTTTGGGCAGTTATGATACGGAAGATTCTAGAACAAAAGAGAACCACTGTTGTTTTGAGGTTTGTGCATTATGCTTAAGTTCAACCATGGAGTCTGCTAGATTGTACATGTGGCAAAATCCGGTGGGGGGCTAGAAGATGGTGCGAGGGGCCGAGTGGAGGGAGACTATGAAGGAATGCACAAGTGCGAGATCGATATTTAGAGAGAGGGGGCGAACACGTGCGCTGTTGCACGCAGTGGCGGAGCCATGAAAAATAAATGAGCTAGGGGGCCAAGCATTGCTAATCCTTTACGAGGAGGGTCAATTCATGAAATTAAACCTTTTTTAGCAGCAATTGTCTAATGATCACATTCATATTAGCCTCGATATATAGTGATGTTAGGGGGGGGCAGGGCCCTTACTGCCCCCTGTCTTCGCCATTGTGCACGCATCTGAGAGATGAAGCGGAAGGCATGGATGATGAGAGGGGGACGTTGGATATATAATTAATGTGGGTGTATTAGCTATTTATGTTAATCCTATATAGAGAGGTATAGATTGATCGATGTGGACGTGGGAGAGGTATAGATTGATCGATGTGGACGTGGGAAAGAGGGTGAGACCTCACTGGATATATCGATTGATCGGTTTGTGTGGAAAACTATGAAAGACCTAGCTATATACACACATACATAGAGGAACATCGATCGTTGCGCATGCACGCGTGAGAGATAAAGAATGCCCGGTATGAGGGAGAGGGGGATGTGTGTGGGTGTGTGCCTTCATGGGAGACCGACCTGAAGAAAAAGATTGCATGCGTGCGATAGATAATGCCGACTGGTAGTGTGTGTGCATGCATGCACGAGAGAAAGTTAGTGGTACAATTATAAAGAGAAGACTACTGTGTGGGTGTAAAAGAATAGGTGAGGTCATAATCAATGTAAAGTTGAATTCAAATATTTGAATAAGAGATCCTGATGTTTGAAACCCATGCATGCATGAATATAACGGAGATCTGCGCGGTGTGCTTTGTAAACGAGCATGTTTTACTGTATACACATTGAACAAGGTCAGACTGATTTGAATTTGAGATACCGATGGCAGACATCATTTGCCCATGTCGCATATGTGCATGTAATTGGAGATGATGGGCGGCTTTCGCATCATATATCTATATCTATACCCTATATATATTATATTATATTATATATATATTTATATTGTGAGCGGGTAACTTTAACTTTGAAAAATGGTCGTTGGATGAGGCGAATCCGAAGGTCCAAAGATGGCAAATTTGAGCACTATTGGCCGTGGGATATCATCTAGATTCCACCAGATTTCGCCACATGTATAATCTAGAAGACTCCATGGTTGAACTTAAGCATAATGCACAAACATCAAAATACAAGCACTTCTTATTTGTTCTAGAATCTTCCGTATCATAATTGCCCAAATGTTTTTCTACATGATTTGCCATTATTTGTTTTTACTTTATGTCTTACAATGCACAATTCCATGAATCTTAAAATAGATTAGCTTTCTTATAAAAACTAGATGATTTTGAATGAAATGAACTATAAGAATTAAACGAACATCTACATCATGCATATATGACTCAAAGCTTGCATGCTATAATGTGGTATTTATTCATAATTTGGTTGCCAAATCTCATGCGTGCAATGCACGTGTACCTTACTCTAGTCTAAATGGTGTTTGTGTGTGTGTTGTGCGTGTTGAGGTGCAAATTGTCTTTTTTTGGGTACACGTTAAGCTTGTTCTTCCGAAATTTCAAGCCGCGCCTTGTTATGCCGAAAATTGAAGCTAGCGTCTCTGTCTATCGTGCTGCGAAACTCCCGCCTCTTCAACCCGCGCCTTGTTAGCCCGAAATATTTAAGATATATCTTTGTCTCGTTGTGCTCCGACAACTCCCTCCATCTCAACCCGCGCCTTGCTATTCCGAAATTACAACGCGCGCGAAAACTCCCACCTCCTGTGAAATCCCGACACGCGAAATGCCCGTGGTACCCCTGAACCGAAAGAACCGCCTCAAATCGGTGGGGGGTACTTTCGTAACTTACCCCACATTTCGGACAAGCGCGTCTCTAAGCCATGGTTCCCCACTGCCATCCCATCCGCCCACCCATTCGTACACCGAGGCCGCGAAAACCCGCGATGAAACCCCACACCCTGCTCCGTCCGCCACCCAGCCGGAGCTTCTTCCCCGACGACGTCGTCCACAGCAACACCTCGACGTCCCTCATCCACCGTACCGGATGAGGATCCGTCGTCGATCTCATCGTCCCGCCGGTTCAGCCACCCCGTCCTCCACCTCCAAGGAGCTGCCCCGATGTTCCCCTCGTCTTTCGCGCCACCTCCATTCCCACACCGCCGTCTTCACCTGCACCACCGGAAGAGCATCATCATCACCGTTTCCTCGGATGAAGCTGCGGCCTAATCGGCGCCACCAAAGAGGTTGTACACTAATCGCCGCATTTTCTTCTTGATTCGATCTCACGGTGCTGCCGGCGCTCGGTCCCGAGCCGACACGGCGCGGCTCCATCCACGGCGGCGTCGCCGGCCACTTCCTCCACGGTGTCGCTCCCTCGGCGGCGACGTCCACATCAGTAGGAGCTGCTGCTGCTTTAGCTCTCGCTCGCGCTGCTGCTCTGCTCTTGCTCTCGGTCCCCTGCCTGGTCTGCTCTTGCTATTGCTCTTGCTCGCGCTGCTGCCTCTCGCTCTTGCTCTTGCTTGCGATGCTGCTCCGATTTGGCTACACTTCAGTCGACTGAATCGACTTTTGGGTCAGTCGATTTCCAAGGGGTGGGCTCGCCGGGGTGAAGGAAGAACCAGCCACAGCGGGGAGGGGGGCTCGCCGGAGAGGTACCCCACTATCTATCTTAGGGTTCAGGATGGGGGCGGTGGTCGCCGGCGGTGGCGGGGCGTTGGCGGGGCGGTTGTGTGGGGATCGCCGGAGAAAAAGTTCGGCACGGGGGGGGGGCTAGAGGGATGGCCGGGGCGGCGGCGGACCGGCGGTGGGGAGTGTTTTCGGGGCAGGCGGGGCAGCGCACCACCGGACGCGGGCGGTGGGGGGCTGCTGTTTGGCCCGTGGTGGCTGGCGGCTCAGGGGGGTGGAGGTTGAAGATGAACTGCAAGCCCTTGATTTCGTATCCAACGGCTGCAAAATCGACTGACCAGAGATGAAAAAGTCAGTCGACCGACGTGTAGCCTCACCTTGCTAGTGCGTTCAGTTTCGAAAGCAAAATTCAGTTTCGACAACAAAATTCAGTTTGGACAGTTAGGTTTAGTTTCGACAGTTAAGTTCAGTTTCGACAGTTAAGTTCAGTTTCGACAGTTAAGTTCAGAGATGAGCGGCTGATTTATTTTACATCTAGCACTTTGTGGTTATATATTTTACGTCATGTATTGGAGATGCTATTAGAATTCCACTCAGATTAACGTTGTTCGTTGTCTCTCTTGTCCTGCTTTAGCCTTGGTGCCGTACAACTCTTCAGAGCTGCTCCAATGACGAAACCCTCCATCACAGCGGAGTAGTACCTCGGGCTCCATCTCCAGACGCCTAAGATCTTCTTCCCCTCCTCCGACAGCAAAGTCAGCCGGAGCATCCTCACCGGCCAACCCAATCATGCTAAGATCGACTTGGCTTCGCCAAAGAGGTTGTACACTTGTTGCATCTCTTTTTTACTCTACTTGTTATATATATTATCCACTGAGCACTCGTAGTAACGGGAAATACGATTATTTTATCCTACTATTTGACAAGCAGTGAGGTACCAGGCAACTTAGCTATCGGTGATGGACTCTCTTGAACACCATCATTATTTATCTCTGCGCGTTTGAGCTGTGCATTTGTCAATGGGCCTGGGAGTTGAGCTAGTATGGCAGTGGCTTGGTTCCAAAGTAATAGAAGTAGCACAAAAACATTTTTTTAGTGTAGGATTTACCTTGCTCAAGCCTGCCTACTAGAATCGCCAATGCTTGAAAGGAAAAGTGAATGAAAAACATAGGAAATGGAAAGTTTCCTATGGTACTACTTTTCATGAATTTGGTGCAAAGGAATGGAGCAAAGGAAAACTATAGGATTTGTTCCTTTAGTGTCTCCTTGAAAGAAAAACCGTAGGAATTCTAATTTCCACTTCTCCTCCTTTTCATATTCCTATTCATCAAGCACAAGACTAAGAGATAGTAGCATAATAGCATTATAACCGTACATTTTCTTGTGGTTTGACTTAATCTCACCATGCTTTTTTGCATCCTGTGATCTTCCAATTGTTGTGAATCAAACACCTAGATTGGCAGAGATCTTGTGTTTTTAAATTCTCTGTTTTGCACGTGCATTCCTATCCTATTCCTGTCTATTTCCTATCCCTGCATTGTTAGAATCCTCAAATTCAAACAAGCCCTTACTCAATTACTTCTGTTACAGATATGTGTCAAAGAAAACCTTGTGTGGTTTGTCCTGCTCCTGCGGCGTTGTGTTCCACCTCAGCTCAGCTGCTCCAACGACGGAAGGGTTCACCACATCAGGGATCCGCTCTCCATACTGTCTTTTGCCGCCTCAGATCTTCTTCCCCGCCGCCGGCAGCCACGACAACTACATTACCATCATCAACAAAGCAGATGACCTTGAGGACTACACGGGTCCGCAAGAGAGGTCACACTCTTCCGTGTCTGCTTACGTTATGCGTTGCTTAATATGATGACATGCTACATTATCGTCGTGTTTACCTATTAGACTCCGAGTCAGGTCCAAACTAATGCTGAAACTTGAGTTTTTAAATGGTTGTGGGGTACATATTGGGGCAACAATCAGTACTATCTGTCTACTATCTGGTTAATCTCTGGTGTCTACTATGAGTTTCATGTTGGGTGCAAACAAACATTAAAGGCGCAAAGGCAGCCCCCCCTCCACCCATTTCAGATCGTAATCAAGAGGAAGATAATTGTTCTGAGGGGGATTCAGAAGGAGAAGACCACTCCTATTTACCCCATGAGGTCTTCGCTCTAACTTGGCATGCTGATGTTGGCAATATCATGCATATGGTTCCTTGCATTGCTTACTGTATACATTAAAGAAGTCATCTGCTTAGTTTAGACATGCTTTGTGTCAATGTCACCTGTTTTGTTTCTTTATCGTATACGTGAATCATGCAATGCCATCTTGTCTAGCCAGGCATCATATATGTGAATTTTGCAATGCCACCCTGGTTAGCCAGTCGTCTTATATGTGAATTATATCGTGCCATCATTTTTTATTATGTGTTAAATTTTTCAACAATTTTAGTACATTCAATTACTCTTCCTGTGCATCAGCCATTCGGCACGCTCATGGAAAAATCTGGAGTGGAAACAAGGTCTTCAGAGCAGACAATGCTATCTGACGAAGCGCATGTCTTGCTGGTTACCGATAGCTCCTCAGAGGATGATTCAGAGACAGATGACCAGTCATATTTCCCCCCTGAGGTGCATGCCCTAACTTGGCAGGGTTATGTTACTCATATCGTGCGTATGGTATCTTGCATTGCTATGTCATTTGCTTAGTTTAGACATGCTTTGTGTGAATGCCACCTGTTTAGTGTCTAATTACCATATATGTTAATTATGCAATGCCATCTTGTTGCAAGACATTATATATGTGAATTATGCAATGTTATCTTGTTGCAAGGCATTATGTATGTGAATTATGCAATGCCATGCTGTTTAGGCAAGCGTCATATATGTGAATTATATCATGCCGTCCTTTTTTTGTATTTCTCATTGCTTTTGTCGACAATGTTTGTATATTCAACTGTTCTTCCTATGCATCAGCCATTTGAATTGGTGATGGAGAAATTTGGAGTGAAAACAAGGTCTTCGGAGCAGACAATGCTACATGCTGAAGCAGATATCTTGCTGGTTACAGATAGCTCTTCAGAGGAGGATTCAGAGGCAGATGACCAGTCCTATTACCCCCCTGAGGTGTATGCTCAAACTTGGCAGGGTTATATTACTCATATAATGCCTATGTTGTATTGCAATGCTTATTTTTTACATCATATACACAATATTGAATGCCATCTCCTTAGTTGACACATCATATATGCAATTGCCCTCTGCTCACTTCCTTAGTATATAAATCATATATTTGAATTATGTCATGCCATGATGTTTACATAGACAACATGTATCTGAATTATGGCGTGCCAACCCATTTTCTAAAGACATAATATAGTTATATCATCTCATTCTGTTTACATATTCGTCATATTTTAAATTATGTCATTCTATCCGTGAATTATATCATGCCATCATGTTTCCATCGACGACATGTTTGTGATTTATAGCATGCCAACCACTTTAATAGACACATCGTATAGTTATATCATGTCATCCTGTTTACATAGTCATCATATTTTGAAGTATGTCATTCTATCCTGTTTAGTTAGCCATCATACATGTGAAATTGTGTCATGCTATCCTGTTTAATTAGCCATCATATATGTGAAATTATGTCCTGCTATTCTGTTTGCTTAGAAAACATAAATGTGAATTATTTCATGCCCTGTTTTCTTCCCTACTATCCATTGCACCTGTCTATCTTACAATGTCTGTACATTCAATTACTTTTCTTGTTTATCAGCCATTTCAATTGGAGGGAGTGATGGAAGTATCTGTGGGAGTAAAATCACGGTCTTCAGAAAAGATCGTGCTACCTGTCGATGCAGATAGAACAATGGTTGTACTTGCCCAAGAATAAGCCCCACCACACATAACCCACACTCATGCAGATTGTAACCCTACCTAGTTGGACAGAGAACCAGCTACACCCCTTCTAACCCCAACCCCAGCAGATAGACACCCAGTTCCCGTTGACACAACACCGTCTCCACCACAGAGCACCCAAACACGAGCAGTTAGTAAGGCAACTGCAGTGCCCAAATCACGAGGACCACCACTCTGAACTCGAAGTCAACGCTTAAAGCAGAAGAAGAATTGTTCTCAGGTCAGGTTCCGTAGCTATGGTTCATACTACTTTGCTCTTGCATCGCTGTATTTACTGATACCAACTAATTTCAAATTTGAAGGATGCAATTGAAACTCCAATGGCGCAACAGGTATGTTTTAAACCTGTTTCTTCAACGTGTTTGGCTGTTTGCTGTTGTAACTTGCTCTATGTTGATTTCAGTTTCAATTGAATAAACAGTTATGTTCTCATGCCATGCACATTACAAGTGTTGTTATTGCTGTGTAGTTTCCCACAATTATATTCTGTCTATGTTGCTTTGTCTTAAATAGATATGATTCAAACTGTATCTATCTTGATTTGGCAACATAAACTAGAATGATATGGACCATACAGTGACCATACTACATAGATATATGTTTGTTTCATGCTGTTATCCTGTCCACCTTACTACTGAACTGGTTTACCAAAATGAGTTTCATATACTACATTGTAAACCTGAGATGTGTTTGTTTGTTTCCCTTTTAGAACGCGGATAAAATATTGGAGAAGAGTACCCTGTTATGCAATGGTAAAGGAAGAAATGCAGATAGGGTTCAAGATAGTGAGACATCCCTGTTGGTCTCCAAGAAAGCTGATAAAAACTATATTGAGGACACTGAGACAACCCCAAAGTCCTATCTTGATGTAGTGCTCGAGTTACTGGCTACCACTGCTGGCACCAGCTCTTCGAACTCGTTGCCTGAATCAGTTCGGCTTCTTGAGTCTCAACTTCAACTTCAACGACAAGAAGCTGAAGGACTGGGGAAGTCCCTGTAGAATTCAGATGCATACTTTCTGGTGCAACAGCAGGCGCTGGAGGACTTAAGCGCCAAACAAGAGAAAGTTAATAAGCTTGCTAAGCATCTTGCCAGCATTATGGGTACTCGGGATATTGTTTCTTGAGCTCTTCTGAAGTGGTTTCAGTTCTGGACTAGTTTTGCTACGGCATTTATATGCTGTTGTTTTCCCTATATTTGCACTGGTGGCAAACTTTGATGCCCAGTGGATGTAATATGTGTAATAGCCGTGATAGCCTAGTGTAAGTTGCTTGCTTATTTATTTCCTTGTTGTCTTGTTTATTTGTTTGCTTGTAGTCAGTGCAGTTCTTTTTCTGCGGTTTGCTAGTGGCTGCAACAACCTATTTTTTAAAACTAGGCCACAATAACCATGGGCTAATATTTACTGTAGTGACACTGCACCTACGTGGCAGAGAAACAGTGGGCCTTCTACGGGCCGTATAAACAGTGGGCCTTCCACTGGCCGTAGAAACAATGGTCCTTCTACGGGGCGCAAAACCAATGGGCCTTCTACGGGCCGTATCATCAATGGGCCTTATACGGGCAGTATGATCGATTGGCCAAACATGGGCCAATAACAGGCCGCATTATGGTCGTAAATGGGCTAGAGTTGGAATCGTCCGTTCATGGGCCGACTATAATGGGCCATCGTTAATAGGCCGTATTTCATGATGCTATGAAAACGGCCCAACGTGTTAACGGACCACAAATGGGCCGACTATAACCACGGGCTGAATTTGGCCCATAAGCAGAAAATGACAGTAACGGGCCGTAAGTAAACGAATGCTGGAAATGAGCCCAAGAATAAATGGGCTCTGAGAAGGCCGAAAGATAACATGGGCTGGAAACGGCCCAACGGAATAACGGGCCCTTAATGGGTATAAAGTGATACACTGTTAATTACGGGCCAGTTTCACCACGGGCCGTTAATGGGTGTAAAGTAATACAATGTTCATTACGGGCCAGTTTCACCACGGGCCGTTAATAGGCCAAGAGTTACATAGGGCCTCATATGGGCCGGAAGACGTCATGGGCCATACATGGGCCAGAAGTGAAAACGGGATGGAATCATATTGGGTGGCCCAGATGACGCTACTGGGCCTAATTCAGATAGGGCATAACGGGCCTTGGGTTAGCGGGCTGTAAATGGGCTATATGCGAACAGGCCATTAACAGGCTTTACATGGGTCGGCCCGCCACCTTTTGACCAAGTCAAATGGGCCGGCCTTTTCACAGGAATGGGCCTCTGTTGGGCCGTGCCACGTGTCGACGTATCATAGGCGGCTTCTGTCCAATGAGTGGATGACATCTGTCCCAACGGTGAGCCGACACGTGTTTCCTCCAGGCAATGATGATTTTACACGTGGAAAATCCCCATTGGTCGGGGCTGTTAACGGGTTATCGGATCCAAAACCCGACCCGATAGCTTAACGGCGTTCCGTTACGGTGGATGCCATGTGTCGGTCACCCTTGACGAAAGCACTTCTGTGACGCACGATTTATCGTCATGGAAGTGGACACTTCCGTGATGATAATTTTGGTAATGTCATGGAACACTTCTACGACAGCACATGTATGACTATCTTGATTCTGTCATAAATTTGTCATGGATGTACATGCATGACAAAAAACACGACCTACTGTGACAAACACGTATCATCACGGAAGTGTATTTTTTTTGTAGTGGAAGTGGCGTCTCTGAAGAAAGCGCTGTCCGAGGCCGAAGACAAGCAGCCCTGGAGCGCAAGGAGCGCGAAAAGCGAGATGCTAGAGTGGGCGAGGTACAGCAAGAGCTCCAGGAACTCGGCAAGAAGTTCGAGTCCTTGGAGCATTATCTTAAGATGAAAGAGACTGAGCTGGCGAAGGCCCTTGCGAGTGTGAAAGACGCCAAGGCCGAAGCCGAAAAGGTACAACAGGAAATCCAGGTGGCCAAGAAGATAGCGGCTGGTAAGACATTCTTTATGCAAAGCAAGCATGTGAAGGAGGCATTTATTTTACTTACCCGAATTCGGAGCTCTCCAGGGGCATTTGTAGATCTGTCACGCAGCGTATCAGATGCCGCGGAGTTCTACCATGCCGAGGATGGGAGCTCAACAGAGAAGCTATTCTGGTCCCAGTATGCTGGAGCCGAACACCCCATGCCTCTGAGTGACCAACTGAAGCAGTTGGTTGAACTCCACAGGGCGGCCGAAGTGGCTATGAAAGATTTCATAGTCCGGATGTGGCCTGGTGAGCCCCTGCCCACTAGCTATTTCTGCCTGATCAAGCGGATGGTAAATGTCTGTCCGTGGCTTGAAGTGATCAAGCAATCCGTTTGCATTGAGGGTGCCCGCCAGGCCTTTGCCCGTCCGAAGGTGCATTGGCGCAAGCTGGATGCGGAGAAGCTGGTGAAGGACGGGCCGCTGGAGGGCAAGGCGCATCGCTGTCCCGAGAAATATTATGATGGCGTTATGAAGGGAGCTTGTCTCATGGCCGAAGAATGTACCAAGAACACGATCTTTGAATGAATGTACTTCTGTCGTTTTTGTAATATAAAGACAAAGTTATTTGCACTATATAGCGCTTTGTTTTGATTTAAAATATTACCTTCTGTGCGGCTGTTTATAAAATTCTGAATGTAGGCCAGTCGTTGGCTTCCGCCCCCACATAACTAGTATCGGGGTGTTCCTGGAAAAACCCAGACACTCTTTATCCAAATTTTCGGTCCCTGAAGAAGATGTTTGGCACAACGAACAAGGCAATCGGACTATGCGGCTTTTAAACTTTCACTTATGCATAGAAGTCTACAATTTTAAATTTCGGCGAAGCCCCTAGAATTCGGAAAGCCGAATTGGGGCGCTATATACACCTAAACCGAACAAAGCCGATTCCTCGCCTATAGCGGAAACAAATCTTTAGGGATTTTAGGACCTCTCGAACAGCTGATAACCCACAAGTGTAGGGGATCGGAACAGCTTTCGAGGGTAAAGTATTCGACCCAAATTTATTGATTCGACACAACGGGAGCCAAAGAATATTCTTGAGTATTAGCAGTTGAGTTGTCAATTCAACCACACCCGGATAACTTAGTATCTGCAACAAAGTGTTTAGTAGCAAAAGTGGTATGATAATAATAGTAACGGTAGCAAAAGTAAAGATAAATGTTCTTGGGTTTTTGTAGTAGTTGTAACAGTAGAAACGGAAAAGTAAATAAGCGAAGAACAATATATGAAAAGCTCGTAGGCAATGGATCAGTGATGGATAATTATGCCGGATGCGATTCCTCATGTAATAGCTATAACATAGGGTGATATAGAACTAGCTCCAATTCATCAATGTAATGTAGGCATGTATTCCGTAAATAGTCATACGTGCTTATGGAAAAGAACTTGCATGACATCTTTTGTCCTACCCTCCTGTTGCAGCGGGGTCCTTACGGAAACTAAGGGATATTAAGGCCTCCTTTTAATAGAGAACCGGAACAAAGCATTAGCACATAGTGAATACATGAACTCCTCAAACTACGGTCATCACCGAGAAGTATCCCGATTATTGTCACTTCGGGGTTGTCGGATCATAACACATAATAGGTGACTATAGACTTGCAAGATAGGATCAAGAATACACATATATTCATGAAACCATAATAGGTTCAGATTTGAAATCATGGCACTCGGGCACTAGTGACAAGCATTAAGCATAGCAAAGTCATAGCAACATCAATCTCAGAACATAGTGGATACTAGGGATCAAACACTAACAAAACTAACTTAATTACATGGTAAATCTCATCCAACCCATCACCGTCCAGCAAGCCTACGATGGAATTACTCACGCACGGCGGTGAGCATCATGAAATTGGTGATGGAGGATGGTTGATGATGACGACGGCGACGAATCCCCCTCTCCGGAGCCCCGAACGGACTCCAGATCAGCCCTCCCGAGAGAGATTAGGGCTTGGCGGCGGCTCCGTGTCGTAAAACGCGATGAAACTTTCTCCTTGATTTTTTCTCCCTGAACGTGAATACATGGAGTTGGAGTTGAGGTCGGTGGAGGTCCAGGGGGCCCACGAGATAGGAGGCCGCGCCCTAGGGGGGGCGCCCCTGTCTCGTGGACAGCCTGTGGGCCCCCTGGCATTGATTCTTTCGCCAAAAATTCTTATTAATTCCAAAAAGTGCCTCCGTGGATTTCCAGGACATTCTGAGAACTTTTCTTTTCTACACATAAAACAACATCATGGTAGTTCTGCTGAAAACAGCGTCAGTCCGGGTTAGTTTCATTCAAATCATGCAAGTTAGAGTCCAAAACAAGGGCAAAAGTGTTTGGAATAGTAGATACGTTGGAGACGTATCAACTCCCCCAAGCTTAAACCTTTGCTTGTCCTCAAGCAATTCAGTTGATAAACTGAAAGTGATAAAGAAAAACTTTTACAAACTCTGTTTGCTCTTGTTGTTGTAAACATGAAAAGCCAGCATTCAAGTTTCAGCAAATATTATGAACTAACCATACTCACAATAACACTTAGGTCTCACAATTACTCATATCAATAGCATAATCAGATAGCGAGGCATAATAATAAAACTCGGATGACAACACTTTCTCAAAATAATTATAACATGATATAACAAAATGGTATCTCGCTAGCCCTTTCTGAGACCGCAAACCATAAATGCAGAGCACCTTTAAAGATCAAGGACTGACTAAACATTGTAATTCATGGTAAAAGATATCCAGTCAAGTCATACCCAATATAAACCAATAGTAATGAATGCAAATGACAGTGTGCTCTCCAGCGGGTGCTTTTAATAAGAAGGGTGATGGCTCAACATAAAAGTAAATAGATAGGCCCTTCGCAGAGGGAAGCAGGGCTTTGTAGAGGTGCTAGAGCTCGATTTTAAAATAGAGATTGAATAAAAATTTGAGCAGCATACTTTCGCTGTCAACGCAACAACTATGAGATGGCTGTATCTTCGATACTACATGCATTATAGGCAGTTCCCAAATAGAATGATAAAGGTTTATACTCCCCCAACCACCAACAAGCATCAATCCATGGCTTGCTCGAAACAACGAGTGCCTCCAACATACAACAGGCCTGGGGGAGTTTTGTTTAATTATTTTTGATTTTCTTTGATCGTTTTGGATCATGGGACTGGGCATGCAGGTTACCGACCCTTTCTCGTGAATGAGGAGCGGAGTCCACTCCTCTTGAGAATAACCCACCTAGCATGGAAGAGACAGGCAGCCTAGTTGTAACATGAGCTGCTCGAGCATACAAAACAGAATTTCATTTGAAGGTTTGGTGTTTGGCACATAGAAATTTACTTGGAACGGCAGGTAAATACAACATATAGGTAGGTATGGTGGACTCATATGGAACAAATTTGGGGTTTAAGGAGTTTGGATGCACAAGCAGTATTCCCGCTTAGTATAGGTGAAGGCTAGCAAAAGACTGGGAAGCGACCAACTGAGAGAGCGACAACAGTCATAAACATGCATTAAAATTAATTCACACCGAATACAAGCATTAGTAGGATATAATCCACCATGAACATAAATATCATGAAGGCTATGTTGATTTGTTTCAACTACATGCGTGAACATGTGCCAAGTCGAGTCCCTTAATACATTCAAAGGAGGATACCATCCCATCATACCACATCATAATCATTCTAATAGCATGTTGGCACGCAAGGTAAACCATTATAACTCATAGCTAATCAAGCATGGCACAAGCAACTATAATCTCCAAATGTCATTGCAAATATGTTTACTTCATAATAGCTGACTCAGGAATGATGAATCATCATATTTACAAAAACAAGAGAGGTCGAGTTCATACCAGCTTTTCTCATCCCAGTAAGTCCATCATATATCGTCATTATTGCCTTTCGCTTGCACGACCGAACAATGTGTATAATAATAAGAGTGCACGTGCATTGGACTAAGTTGGAAGCTGCAAGCATTCAACTTAAGAGAGAAGACAAGTAATATGGGCTCTAAGTTAAATAAACAATCATGCATATAAGAGCCACTAAACATTTTCAATATGGTCTTCTCGACCCCCAAAGGAAAGAAAAGAAAGAAAACTATTTACTTTTCCCGTGAAACCTGTACGGAACTGCAGGAATAAAAACCTTTCCTCCATTTTGCTGTAGAACTTTCCTTCAACCCGAACGCACCAAGTGCAGAAAATCCTGTAGGATCCGATTCCTATAACTTTTCCTGCACTTCGAACGCACCCTTACATGGGAAAGCTCCTAACAAGTAAAAAGAAGAACGAGAAATCTTTTTGGGTTTTCATTTTAATTTCTACTACAAGCATGGAAATTAAACTAACCAATTTTTTTTGGTTTTTCTTAAAGTTTATCAAACACACAAGAAGAAAACTAGAAAAAGAAATTTAAACTAGCATGGATAATACAATGAAAGAATATGAGCACCGACGACTAGTGTGTGAACATGAACGTAAAGTCGCTGAGAAATACGTACTCCCCCAAGCTTAGGCTTTTGGCCTAAGTTGGTCTAGTACCAATGACCGCCTGGCTGATATCCATAAGTAAAACTGGGGTTGTACTGAGATGCAGAGGCAACAGCCTCCTGAACAGCAGCATGTTGGCGAAAAGCCTCCATTCCCCTCTCGTATTCAGTTGCTTCTTCACTGGTGACAACATATCTTCCTTTTGCTTGATAATCAAAAAGGTAGGGGGCAGGAAGAGTAACAGGAACGCCGTTGCGCCTGTCATAGATTAGTCGATAATGGAGGAATTATTCATTCCTCTGAAGAAAATGATGATCAAACATAGCTTCTTTATCCAAATAAACAGGAGGTACAATCATATCCCCCTCTCGTAGAGCTATATTAAGAAAATTAGCCACACGGGTTGCATAAATTCCTCCAAATAAATTCCCCCTTCTACTATTATTCTGCAACCTACGTGCAACTATTGCCCCCAAGTTATAACCTTTATAACTTGACACAGCACTCTTCAGGACACAAAGATCAGGGACACACATGTGACATGCTTCGTCCTTGCCATTAATGCATCTACCAATAAAGAGAGCAAAATAATGCATAGCAGGAAAATGAATAGTCCTTATGGTAACTTGTGCTATGTCCCTAGATTCTCCCACAGTAATACTAGCAAGAAAATCTCTAAATTCAGATTTGGGAGGATCATTAATATTACCCCACTGGGGGAGTTTGCAAGCAGTTGTGAAATCCTCTAAATCCATGGTATAAGATGTATCATAAATATCAAACATGACACTAGGAGAATTATGCGCAGAGATATATTCGAACCTCCGCACAAAGGAATCAGTCAATTGATAATATTGAGGATACTTATCTTGTAAGAAGTCCTCCAGCTCGGCATTACGCACATACGCGTCAAATTCCTCCTTGAAGCCTTGTTTGACCATAAAATCATCGGATGGCCACTCACAAGCCCGTACATTTGCGTCCCTCGGCAATTTAACATCTTGCTCACGTATAGCAATCCTTGGCCCTTTCTTTGCCGAGGAACCTCCTTGGTACATTCTTCTAAGCATATTTCTTTTTCTGAAAATTTCTGAAATTTTCGTAACTTCAAAATAAAAGTGAATAAAACTAAACAAGATTGATAGCAACTACTCCTACAAGTGCCTAGAGCCTATATCATGCATTGGAATTGCTTGGGACCTCAAAAATTTAACATGCAAGCTCAAGAACACGGCCACCTATGCAGCAAAAATTTGCAATGAATAAAGCACTAGAACAAAAACTAATTGGACCAATGGAGGAGTCACATACCAAGCAACAATCTCCCAAAGCAGTTTTGTGAATGGAGCTTTGAGCTAAGAGCTCGAAAATCACAGCAAAATGAGCTAGAACTCGTGCTTGAGCTGGATGGGGATTTTTTTGGGTAGAAGATGAAGTGTGTGGGTGCTGGCATAAGTGGAGGGGAGCCACCAGGGGCCCACGAGACAGGGGGCGCGCCCTATAGGGGGGGGGGGCGCACCCTCCTCTCTCGTGGCCTGGTGCTTGCCCCTCCTGCAGTGTTTTCAGTGCCTAAAATCGTCAAATATTCTAGAAAAAATCATACTAAATTTGCATGGCATTTGGAGCACTTTTATTTTTGGACTATTTTTTAATGCACGGATAATTCAGAAAACAGACGGATAATACTATTTCTGCTTTATTTAATCTAAATGACAGAAAGTAAAAAGAGGGTACAGAAGGTTGTGCCTTCTAGTTTCATCCATCTCGTGATCATCAAAATGAACACACTAACAAGGTTGATCAAGTCTTGTTAACAAACTCATCCCGAATAACACGGAACCGGAGAAATTTCGAATAACACTAAGTTACCTCAACGGGGATATGAAAATCCCCAACAATAAGAATATCATACTTTTTCTTGACAGTAGGGAGAGGAAATTCAAAACCTCCAAAAATGATAGTTGGAACTTTTTCAATAGAATTGATGCTATGAACTTGAGATTGTTTCCTCGGAAAGTGTACCGTATGCTCATTACTATTAACATGAAAAGTGATGTTGCCTTTGTTGCAATCAATAACAACCCCTGCAGTATTAAGAAAAGGTCTACCAAGGATAATAGACATACTATCGTCCTTGGGAATATCAAGAATAACAAAGTCCGTTAAGATAGTGACATTTGCAACCACAACAGGCACATCGTCACAAATGCCGACATGTATAGCAGTTGATTTATCAGCCATTTGCAAAGATATTTCAATAGGTGTCAACTTATTCAATTCAAGTCTACAATATAAAGAGAGAGGCATAACGCTAACACCGGCTCCAAGATCACATAAAGCAGTTCTAACATAATTTCTTTTAATGGAGCATGGTATAGTTGGAACACCCGGATCTCCAAGTTTCTTTGGTATTCCACCCTTAAAAGTGTAATTAGCAAGCATGGTGGAAATTTCAGCTTCCGGTATCTTTCTTTTGTTTGTAATGATATCCTTCATATAATTAGCATAAGGATTTACTTTAAGCATATCAGTTAAGCGCATACGTAAGAAAATAGGTCTAATCATTTCAGCAAAGCGCTCAAAATCCTCATCATCCTTTGTCTTGGATGGTTTAGGAGGAAAGGGCATGGGTTTCTGAACCCATGGTTCTCTTTCTTTACCGTGCTTCCTAGCAACAGAATCCCTCTTACCATAACGTTGATTCTTTGATTGTGGGTAATCAAGATCAACAACAGGTTCAATCTCTACATCATTGTTTTTGCTAGGTTGAGCATCAACATGAACATTATCATTAACATTATCACCAGGTTCATGTTCATCACCTAATTGTGTTTCAGCATCAGAAATAGAAATATCATGGGGATTCTCAGGTGTGTCTACAGTTGGTTCACGAGAAGCATGCAAAGTCCTATCATTTTTCTTTTTCTACTTTTTAGAAGAACTAGGTGCCTCTAAATTATTTCTCTGAGAATCTTGCTCGATTCTCTTAGGGTGGCCTTCAGGATACAAAGGTTCCTGAGTCATTCTACCAGTTCTAGTAGCCACTCTAACAGCAAAGTAATTTTTATTATTTAATTCATCAAGCAAATAATTTTGAGCTTTAAGTACTTGCTCAACTTGAGTAGCAACCATAGAGGCACATTTGCTAATGCAGTGAAGTTCATCTTTCACTCTAGTCAGAATATCGCCTACGCGTCCTATCTCAAAAGCATTATTCTTTAAATCTCTACTAACATAATCATTAAAACTTTCTTGTCTAGCCATAAAGTCATCAAATTCATATAAGCATGGGCTATGAAATTTAGTAGAGGGTATTTCAACTTTATCATATCTATCGAGAGAATTTACCTTTACTACCTGTATCGGGTTATCAAGACAATATGGTTCTTTAGGCGGTATATTAAGACCATGTATTTCTTCAATAGGTGGTAAATTATTAACATCTTCAGCTTTAATACCTTTCTCTTTCATTGATTTCTTTGCCTCTTGCATATCTTCAGGACTGAGAAATAAAACACCTCTCTTCTTCGGAGTGGGTTTAGGAATAGGCTCAGGAGTTGGCTCAATTGGTTCAGGAATTACTTCAGGAACTAGCTCGGGAAGAGTCCAATTATTTTCATTAGTCAACATATTATTCAATAGTATTTCAGCTTCGTCGACTGTTCTTTCCCTGAAAACACAACCAGCACAACTATCCAAGTAGTCCTTGGAAGCATCGGTTAGTCCATTATAAAAGATATCAAGTATTTCATTTTTATTAAGAGGATGATCAAGCAAAGCATTAAGTAACCGGAGAATCCTCCCCAAGCTTGTGGGAGACTCTCTTCTTTAATTTGCACAAAATTATATATTTCCCGCAAGGTAGCTTGTTTCTTATGAGCAGGGAAATATTTAGCAGAGAAGTAATAAATCATATCCTGGGGACTATGCACACAACCAGGAGCAAGAGAATTATACCAAGTCTTAGCATCACCCTTTAATGAGAACTAAAATATCTTAAGGATATATAAATAATGAGACTTCTCATCATGAGTAAATAGGGTGGCTATATCATTCAACTTGGTAAGATGTGCCACAACAGTTTCAGATTCAAGGCCATAAAATGGATCAGATTCAACTAAAGTAATAATTTCAGGATCAACAGAGAATTCATAATCCTTATTAGTAACACAGATATGTAAAGTAGCAAAAGCAGGATCGGGTTTCATTCTAGCATTAAGAGACTGCTGCTTCCATTTAGCTAATAATTTCTTAAGATCATTTATATCATTGCAAGCAAGAATTTCCCTAGCAGCTTCTTCATTCATAACATAACCCTTAGGAACAACAGGTAATACATAGTCATTGGGGGAACCTTCATCATCACTATCATCAATAATAGGTTCTTCAATAATATCATTCCCTCTAACTCTAGCAAGTTGTTCATCAAGAAATTCACCTAATGGCAAAGTAGTATCACGCACAGAAGTAGTTTCATCATGCATAGCAGAAGTAGCATCATCAATAACATGCGACATATCAGAATTCATAGCAGTAGTAGGTTTAGGTGTCACAAGCCTACTAATAACGGAAGGAGAATCTAGTGCAGACCTAGATGGCAGGTCCTTACCTCCCCTCGTAGTTGAGGGTAAAATCTTGGTTTTAGCGTCTTTCAAGTTCTTCATAGTGATCAATAGATATAAATCCCAAGTGACTCAGAGAATAGAGCTATGCTCCCCGGCAACGGCGCCATAAATTAGTCTTGATAACCCACAAGTGTAGGGGATCGCAACAACTTTCAAGGGTAAAGTATTCAACCCAAATTTATTGATTCGACACAAGGGGAGCCAATAAATATTCTTGAGTATTAGCAGTTGAGTTGTCAATTAAAGCACACCTGGATAACTTAATATCTGCAGCAAAGTGTTTAGTAGCAAAAGTGGTATGATAATAATAGTAACGGTAGCAAAAGTAAAGATAAATGTTTTGGGGTTTTTGTAGTAGTTGTAACAGTAGCAACGAAGAAGTAAATAAGCGAAGAACAATATATGAAAAGCTCGTAGGCAATGCATCAATGATGGATAATTATGCTGGATGCGATTCCTCATGTAATAGCTATAACATAGGGTGATATAGAACTAGCTCCAATTCATCAATGTAATGTAGGCATGTATTCTGTAAATAGTCATATGTTCTTATGGAAAAGAACTTGCATGACATCTTTTGTCCTACCCTCCCATTGCAGCGGGGTACTTACGCAAACTAAGGGATATTAAGGCCTCCTTTTAATAGAGAACCGGAACAAAGCATTACCACATAGTGAATACATGAACTCCTCAAACTACGGTCATCCCCGAGAAGTATCCCGATTATTGTCACTTCGGGGTTGTCGGATCATAACACATAATAGGTGACTATAGACTTGCAAGATAGGATCAAGAACACACATATATTCATGAAAACATAATAGGTTCAGATCTGAAATCATGGCACTCGGGCCCTAGTGACAAGCACTAAGCATAGCAAAGTCATAGCAACATCAATCTCAGAACATAGTGGATACTAGGGATCAAACCCTAACCAAACTAACTTAATTACTTGGTAAATCTCATCCAACCCATCACCGTCCAGCAAGCCTACGATGGAATTACTCACACACGGCGGTGAGCATCATGAAATTGGTGATGGAGGATGGTTGATGATGACGACGGCGACGAATCCCCCTCTCCGGAGCCCCGAATGGACTACAGATCAGCCCTCCCGAGAGAGATTAGGGCTTGGCGGCGTCTCCGTGTCGTAAAACACGATGAAACTTTCTCCTTGATTTTTTTCTCCCCGAACATGAATATATGGAGTTGGAGTTGAGGTCGGTGGAGGTCCAGGGGGCCCACGAGATAGGAGGCTGCGCCCTATGGGGGGCGCGCCCTTGTCTCGTGGGCAGCCTGTGGGCCCCTGGCATTGATTCTTTCGCCAAAAATTCTTATTAATTCCAAAAAGTGCCTCCGTGGATTTCCAGGACATTCCGAGAACTTTTCTTTTCTACACATAAAACAACATCATGGTAGTTCTGCTGAAAACAGCGTCAGTCCGGGTTAGTTTCATTCAAATCATGCAAGTTAGAGTCCAAAACAAGGGCAAAAGTGTTTGGAAAAGTAGATACGTTGGAGACGTATCAACAGCGACCAGCTCTCGCCGCATCATGCCGGTCAGTTTTCGGCTTTCTCTACTGAGGTGCTCGTCCGGAAAAACCGGGACAAAATCGCAGTAGTTCTCCCTGCGCTACCTTAGCCGATATAACGGAACGTAAGGTACCAAAAGAAGGGAGCCGGGAAAACCCAACTATTGACCCAAGACATGATTCGGAGCTGATGCATATAGTGCTATAAGTTCGGGGTGCCGCACTGTTGAAAGTGTTCGGACTTGTCTTGCCGTATTATGGGGCGCCATAAGAAGCCCCTGGCAAACTGAACGTACCAAGCTATACGGATGCAATATTAAATAAACATTTATAGGAAAATGTGAAAATAGGAATAGTAATCTGACGCTACATATTATCTCCAATTGATGAATAATATGTTTAAGCGTATGTTTACAACGAGTGCGGTTAAGCAGAAGTAAATAGGACTATTTAACATGTCCTATCGAAGGGTGGGCTGCATGTAGGTATATAAAACAGGTATAACGATCGTGAACAGATTCCACCTGGGTATTTCCTTTGTGCACAAAGCCTGTTGCCTCCTTGGTTTTTTCTCCTGTGTAAGTCCGACAATCCGGCCCTTCTGAAGAGGCTGCCCTAAAGCAGTGTCCTGAAAGATAAGAGGGGGGGTGGTATTAAAGTATATTGCGGTTATACCGCACTGTTGACTGAGTCACAATTGCGCCTCCGCCTATGCCCATGGTATTTTGAGTGCGTAATTGTGTACGCGTGGCACGAATGCTGCTTTGATAGGGCTTGAGTGGAGGCCGGACTGCTAGTCGTGCTCTTGGCGTGCCTGGCGATCCTGTTGCAGGGTGCTCCGGAATCGCTTGACGGTGTTCGGGGTTGTCATCGCCAGCTCGGTGGTTTGTCGGATAAGGCCGCATTGTACTTTCGCCGCGAGGGCTGCAGTATGTTCTTTTATACGGAAGAGCGGTCCATGTTTCCGTTGACTGTTATGACCCCGCGAGGTCCTGGCATCTTGAGCTTGAGGTATGCATAGTGTGGTACCGCATTGAATCTAGCGAATGTGGTTCGTCCAAGTAGTGCGTGGTAACCACTACGGAAAGGGACGATATCGAAGATTAACTCTTTGCTTCGGAAGTTATCCGGAGATCTAAAGACCACTTCCAATGTTATAGAGCCCGTGCAACGGGCCTCTAATCCTAGAATTACACCTTTAAAGGTGGTTTTGGTGGGCTTGATCCTTGAAGGGTCGATGCCCATTTTGCGCACTGTGTCCTGATAAAGCAGGTTCAGGCTGCTGCCGCCGTCCTTAAGGACTCGTGTGAGGTGGAATCCATCGATGATTGGGTCTAGGACCAATGCGGCTGAACCGCCATGACGGATGCTGGTAGGGTGATCCCTACTATCAAAGGTGATCGGACAGGCTGAACATGGGTTGAATTTTGGGGCGACTGGCTCCATCGCATAGAAGTCCCATAGTGCTCGCTTCCATTCCCGTTTGGGAATGTGGGTTGCGTAGATCATGTTGACCGTTTTTACCCGAGGGGGAAACTTCTTCTGTCCCCCCATGTTCAGATGACGGGGTTCCTCGTCATCGCCGCTATGCAGCCCCTTGTCCTTGTTTTCGGCGTTTATTTTACCGGCCTGTTTGAACACCCAACAGTCTCTATTAGTGTGGTTTTCTGGCTTTTCCAGGGTGCCATGAATTTGGCACGAGCATTCCAGTATGCGGTCCAGACTGGATAGTTCCTGATTGTTTCTTTTGAACGGCTTTTTCCACTGACCGGATTTGGATCCGCAGAATCTGGTGTTGACTGCCGTGTCTTCAGTGTTGTCGCCGTTGTTCCGTCGCTTATGTCTGTTGCGCCATGGCTTGCCATTATTGTCACGGACATCCGAGGTGCCGGAATGTGGCGTAGTGCTACTGCGAGCCAACCAGCTGTCCTCGCTCGCGCAAAAGCGGGTCATTAGTGTCGTGAGGCCCGCCATGGACTTGGGTTTTTCCTGGCCGAGGTGTCGGGCGAGCCACTCGTCACAGATATTATGCTTAAAGGCCGCCAGGGCTTCGACGTCTGGACAGTAGACTATTTGGTTATTTTAAGTTAGGAACCGAGTCCAGAATTTCCTGGCTGACTCTCGGGGCTATTAAGTAATGTGGCTCAAGTCATCGGCGTCCGGTTGTCGCACGTATGTGCCCTGGAAGTTGTTGAGGAACGCGTCTTCCAGGTTTTCCCAGCCGCCAATGGAATTTGCCGACAGGCTGTTTAGCAAGTGCCGAGCAGGTCCTTTGAGCTTAAGGGGAAGATATTTGATGGCGTTTAGATCATCTCCGCGGGCCATGTGAATGTGGAGAAGGAAATCTTTGATCCATACTACGGGGTCTGTTGTGCCATCGTATAATTCGATGTTTACGGGTTTGAACACTTCTGGGAATTCATGATCCATCACTTCGTCAGTGAAGTAGAGGGGGTGTGTGGCGCCTCTATGCCGGTCTATGTGGCTATGCAGTTCGAATGAGTCTGGGTGGCTGTATTCGGCCTGGCCGGACTTGTACATAGTGTATCTGGCGTGACGATCATCGTCGCATGTTGGGGCGCAACCTCGCGATCCGTAGATTGTTCTTGGCTGTCCTGCTTTGTTTTCCAGTATATCTTGCAGGTCTTGCCTATTGCCCCGGGCCGTAGTGTATTGGCGTGGGGGTGCGGGCTGGTATTTGGGCTGGTATGCCGTTTTATCCCGGCCACGAGGTGGCCGGTCAGCCGTCTAGCGCTCGAGTCCGTATTCCTTAGCTGCCAGGACTTCAGTCCATCTGTTTGTGAGGAGGTCTTGATCTGCTTGAAGCTCCTGCTACTTCTTCTTCAGGCTCCTCGCAGTGGCCATGAGCCGGCGCTTAAAATGCTCCCGCTCCACGGGGTCCTCGGGCACTCCGAACTTGTCGTCGTCGAGGCTAATCTCGTCTTCGGAGGGGGGCATGTAGTTGTCCTCCTCCGGATATCCGTCCGTCGCCTGTTCGTCTGGGATGACCTACCCATCTTCCTGCTTGGCCTGCTCGAAGGCAGGCTGATAAGGGTTGTATTCGTCTTCGGCACCATCCAGATTGTTTTCGTGTCCTGTGCCGGTATTGCTATGGCGGGGCTTGGAGCGGCGCCGACAATGCCCATGCTTAGCTTTCTTCCCCGAGGGGTTATCCTCCGTTGCCTCATCGCCATTGGTTTCCTTCGGAGTGTCCACCATATATATATATCGTATGAGGAGGTGGCTGTCCACCGCCCTGTGAGCGGTGGTTCCTGTTCTTCTCCTGCATCGTCGTCCATACCGTCGATGTCTTCGGAGTCGAAGTCAAGCACGTCGGTTAAATCGTCGACCGTGGCAATGAAGTGGGTGGTGGGTGGGCAACGAGTTCCTTCGTCGCCTGCTTCCCACTCGAGCCGGACATAGTTCGGCCAAGAGTCTCCTGACAAAGAGAGAGACTTTAACGAGTTCAGCACGTCGCCTAAGGGTGAGTGTTGGAAGATGTCCGCAGTGGTGAACTCCATTACCGGAGCCCAACCAGGTTCGGCGGGCTCAGGAGCGCGCGGACTGGAACCTACAGCTGGATACAAGTCCAGGGGTCCGGTGTCACAGGCGTCTTTTAGGGTGAGGACCATGTTCGGCTCTACCACCGAGTGTGCGGCCCGTGGGGCGGGGTCCATCAACCAGTCCTTGGGCAACACAGTCTGCTCCGGATTTAGGTCCCGCGGCTACTACAGGGGTGATATCCCGAGCATTGTCCGACAACAGGTCTAAGCCGTGCTCATCGTGATTGTCCGACGCTCCTGGCGCAGGCCCAAACCCGTTGAAGATCAAGTCTCCGCGGATATCGGCCATGTAGTTCAGGTTTCCGAACCTAACCTGGTGGCCAGGGGTGTAGCTGTCGATCTGCTCCAGTTGGTGAAGCGAATTGGCCCGTAGTGCGAAGCCGCCGAACACGAAGATCTGTCCGGGGAGAAAAGTCTCACCCTGGACCGTGTTGTTGACGATTGAAGGAGCCATCAAGCTTGCAGCAACAACACAGAGGAACTCTCAATGAAAGCACGAATGTCGGTGTCAAAACCGCCGGATCTCGGGTAGGGGGTCCCGATCTGTGTGTCTTAGGCTAATGGTAACAGGAGGTGAGGTACACAATGTTTACCCAGGTTCGGGTCCTCTCGATGGAGGTAAAGCCCTACTTCCTGCTTGATTGATATTGATGATAGGATTAGTACAAGAGTTGATCTACCACGAGATCGTAGAGGCTAAACCCTAGAAGCTAGCCTATGATGATTATGATTCTGATCGTCCCTCTAAGGACCAACCTCTCCGGTTTATATAGACACCGGAGAGGGCTAGGGTTTACATGGAGTCGGTTACAAAGAAGGAAATATAATATCCGGATTGCCGAGCTTGTCATCCATGCAAAGGAGAGTCTCATCCGGACACGGGACGGAGTCTTGAGTCTTGTATCTTCACGCTCCAACAGTCCGGACAAAGTATATAGTCCGGCCGTCCGGATACCCCCTAATCCGGGACTCCCTCAGGCAAGGCTTGCCTTCATTGGTCTCCTCCGTCTTGCTCCAGATCCCCTTCCTTGCTTTTGAAATCTCCAGATCTGCTCCACTCCTTTCCTTTCAGCAAGCGATGGCGCCCCGCAAGGTCAAGGTTGATGCACTACCGGCTTGGTATTCGCCGGCCCTGGATGCCCCCAATGTGTCGGAGAAGAATCTCATCGCCACGCGCCTGATGACGGTGGTGGAGGGTAGCGAGAGGGGGGAGACCGAACTCCGGGCTGGCTCCGCCGAGCCGGAGGCTAAGGGGAGCACTTTCTACCCCTTCTTCACGAACACCATCATCGCAGTCCTGGTACCTCCCTTCTCCGACTTCTTCTATGCCGTCCTCCGCCATTACAGTTTGCAGGCCCTTCACCTCCATCCCAACCCCGTTCTCCTCTTGTCGATTTTCGCATACTACTGCGAGGCGCATATTGGGGTGATGCCGTCCGTGGCTTTGCTGCGCCACTTCTTCTCTCTCCAAATCAAGGCGACCACACCTTAGCGTGCGCCAACTTCGTCGCGTATGGCAAGGCCAACGCGATCTCGAAGGCTAGGAAGAGGGCTAAGAACTTCCGGAGCAAGTGAGTCATGGTGAATGCCAAGTGCGTCCACCCCCGGTAGATGCTGCAACGGAAGCACCCCAGCCTGACGAAGGGTGGTCTCAAGCGAAGCTTGCTGACGATGGGGCGAAGTTGGTGCTGGAGAAGATGAATGCCGACTTGAAGCCAGGCAATGTGAAGGCGGCGAAGCTGACGGGGGCGACGCTCCTGAGGGAGTTCCTGATGCAGTGGGTGGATCCACTTCAGGCGCACTCGCGCCCCTTATGGACGCTTGGGGATGCAGACGCCAAGCTCCACCTGAATCCAGTGGCTCTGGCTGACGATGAACTGGCCTTAGCTCTTCACCTCTTGGTTGGAGACGACCAGGAATGTCCGGAGGGGGCCCCTGCCCCCTTGTTCCTCCAGGAGGACTATGCACAGGTGGTGCCTGCTATGCCCACCTTTGACGGCCGCGGTCTGGTGCCGACAACGCCTCCTGTGGCCCAGGGGGCAACGGCGCTAGTGGACGTGTCTCCAAGTGACTCCTGCGGGGGAGGGGAGGAAGAAGAAGAAGAGGAGCGCGACTCGGAAGCGACCTTTGAGGGGATGGGGGAGACCTCTCCCCCGTGCAGGGCCAACATCTTCCGCACCTTGCCAGACGATGACGAGACCGACGCCACGCGGGAGGAGGAGGATCCGCCCGTGATCCCGAAGAAGGACAGGTCGGCGCTAATCTCCAGAGAGGCTGCTTCTGCCCGGGCGCCGCCTGGAGTCGCCTCCAGCCCTTCTGCTGCGCCTCCTTCAGTTCCTGGACCTCTTGCAGCTACGCCACGGGCCATGTGGCTCTCGGGCTTCAAGCTCGGCAAGAGGGCGGTGAACTATGCCGCGATTGACCAGTAAGTGTTCGTACTCCATCTTGTTCTTGATTATGCTATCGGGGATTGACGTTCTCCGTCAATTGGTTAGGCCGCAACCTGTGGCGAAGAAAGGGAAGGGGGACGCGGTGACTCCGTCTGGGGCAGACTCATCTGCCACAGCCGCTCCTTCATCGGTGGGGAGGAGAGGCGACGACATGCGCACCTCCCCTGCCCGGTAGTCCTTGCGAGGCCTGGAGGAGCGCTCTGGTGGAGGGCCAGCCCCGATGGCCCTGCTAGCTCCGGAGATGCCGGTGCCCAATGCTGCTCCTGAGGTAGCCAAGGCTCAAGAGCCCCAAGTCTCCCTAGCCGTGGTTACGCTGCCGCCTCCTCCTTCAGCGCCACTGGTTATGGATTATTCTGGATCCTCGGGTGTCTTGGAGCGTGCCCTCTCCGGGATGGTCCAACTGCGAGAAGACCTCCAGGGCACCGACTCACATCTGGTAGTCGGGTGCCTGGAGCTGGTCTTCGGCTAGCTCCATTCTGACGCCTCTGTCTGAGCAGCGCTGAGGCGGGCCGCGACAGCTTCTGGGGAGGAGAAGCAGGCCGCCACCTAGGCCGCAGCTGCTCGCGAGGCGGCATTGAAGGATGTCGCGGCCGCCTGGGACCGCTACAAGGCACTGGAGGCCGAGCTGCAGGGTTTGCGCGATGAGCATTCCAAAGAAGCTCGCGGCCGCCAGGCGAAGGAGGAGAATATGAAGGCTCGGGGGGACGCCGTTAGGGACCACAACGTCGAGCTGACGCGGCTAGCAGAGTCGCAGACCGCTGAGCACGGCCGGCTGGAGACGCTGGAGCAGAAGTTGAGAGCGGAGAGGGCCGAGCTGGACGCCAAGGTGAAGCTCCTGGCCGAGGACCGCGTGGCCTTTGCACTCCTCGAGGAGAGGTCTCGCATGGCGCTGAAGACGCTCTATGAGAAGGGCTTGGAGAAGCCACTGCCTGGCGCCAAGGACGCCCCCCTAGCTGCTTCCCTTTTTGGTCGAGGCGCTTGAGGAAGTCGTGAATGGCGTCGGCCCCATGGCCGAGGTAGAAGCCCGCGTCCTTTCTTCTGCGGCGCTGATGTGCATCTTCAGCCACCTCCACCTTCGCGACCCTAACGCCAATCTCAACGAGCTGCTGGAGCCCGTGGACAGCGAGCGCTTCGCTGCTGCTGCTGAAGCTGTGAAGAGCCAGGTGGAAGCCTTGTTGGGAAAGTTCCACGCATTCGCTTCTGCTCCCATGGCAGGCGGTGCTGCTAATCCTGCGACACCGAGTGGCGCCGCCATGGGGGTGGAGTCCCTGGCGGGCAACGGCGATGTCCAAGGGTGACGGCTTATTTCCTGCTTAATTCCTGCAACATGCACCATGCCTCGTGGAGGTGTTTAAACTTGCGTTTGGTATTATGAAGACAATTATGGTTTGTAATATTTGCTCCGAGATTTGCTTCGAGATTTAGCGGTTTCCTTCCCATTTGCTTTATGTTTTACGTCGGCAGAGCCCGGCCCCACGCATACGTCAACCGCCATTGGCCCCGACTGGATCACCAGGATGGGACCAAGGAGTGAGGGGCTACGTGGAAAGTTAGGCTCCTGAGTCGCGATGCTCAGGAGTCCCCCTTGACGCGCAAACAACAAATAGGGAGGGAACGTAGGAGTAGATCTGGCGTTCTACATCGGCAGAACTCGGCCCCGCACATACCTCAACCGCCATTAGCCTCGACTTGATCACCAGGACGGGACTAAGGAGTGAGGGGCTACGTGACCAGTTAGGCTCCTGAGTCGCGATGCTCAGGAGTCCCCCTTGACGTTCAAACGATCTTCATACCTTGGCTCCGCTTGGGGAGGGGCGTGCCACGACCAGGTTCGAGGGACCTGGCTGGGTGGCGTGCGCTCGGGCGTGACCCGGGCACAACCCTCGTGTCCAACCCCCTCGTGTGACTCTCCTGAGGGGAGGTGTTGCGATGATGCCAGACACTAAGCTCTGGGTCCCTGAGGTTGATACGGCCATGGACCGCCCTCAGTTGTTTATCACCAGCATGGAGAATAGCACTTCCATATGTGTACAGGCATAGCCGCTCCTCGGCAGTGTCGTCAGCCAGCGCAGAGCATGGTGCTTCCACAGGTGCGTGGGAGGGGGGCCCTGATACGTCTCCAACGTATCTATAATTTTTGATTGTTCCATGCTATTATATTACCCCTTTTGGATGTTTATGGGCTTTATTTTACACATTTATATCATTTTTGGGACTAACCTACTAACGGGAGGCCTAGCCCGTATTGCTGTTTTTTTTGCCTATTTCAGTATTTCGAAGAAAAGAAATATAAAATGGAGTCCAAACGGAATGAAACCTTCGGGAGCGTGATTTTTGGAACGAACGTGATCCAGAGGACTTGGAGTGCAAGTCAAGAAGCAGCCGAGGCGGCCACGAGATAGGAGGGCGCGCCCACCCCTACATGGCGTGCCCGCTGTCTCGTGGGCCCCTCGGGTGGCCACCGACGTACTTCTTCCTCCTATATAAGCCTACGTACCCCGAAAACATCCAGGGAGCCAACGAAACATAATTTCCACCGCCGTAACCTTCTGTATCCGCAAGATCCCATCTTGGAGCCTTCGCCGGTGCTCTGCCGGAGGGGGAATCGATCACGGAGGGCTTCTACATCAACACCATAGCCCCTCCGATGAGTTGTGAGTAGTTTACCACAGACCTTCAGGTCCATAGTTATTAGCTAGATGGCTTCTTCTCTCTTTTTGGATCTCAATACAATGTTCTCCCCCTCTCTCGTGGAGATCTATTCGATGTAAACTCTTTTTGCGGTGTGTTTGTCGAGATCCGATGAATTGTGGGTTTATGATCAAGTTTATCTATGAGAAATATTTGAATCTCCTCTGAATTCTTTCATGTATGATTGAGTTATCTCTGTAAGTCTTTTCGAATTATCAGTTTGGTTTGGCCTACTAGATTGATCATTCTTGCCATGGGAGAAGTGCTTAGCTTTCGGTTCAATCTTGCGGTGTCCTTTCCCAGTGACAGCAGGGGCAGCAAGGCACGTATTCTATTGTTGCCATCAAGGATAAAAAGATGGGGTTTATATCATATTTCTTGAGTTTATCCCTCTACATCATGTCATCTTGCTTAATGCGTTACTCTGTTCTTTATGAACTTAATACTCTAGATGTAGGCAGGAGTCGGTTGATGTGTGGAGTAATAGTTGTAGATGCAGGCAAGAGTCGGTCTACTTGTTGCAGACGTGATGCCTATATACATGATCATGCCTAGATAATCTCATAATTATTCGCTTTTCTATCAATTGCTCGACAGTAATTTGTTCACCCACCGTAATACTTATGCTATCTTGAGAGAAGCCTCTAGTGAAACCTATGGCCCCCGGGTCTATCTTTTATCATATTTGCTTTCAATCTACTTTTGTTTGCATCTTTACTTTTTGCATATATATATTATAAAATACCAAAAATATATTTATCTTATCATATTATCTCTATCAGATCTCACTTTCGCAAGTGGCCGTGAAGGGATTGACAACCCTTTTATTGCGCTGGTTGCGAGTTCTTTGTTTGTTTGTGTAGGTGCGTGGGACTTTTGAGGAGCCTCCTACTGGATTGATACCTTGGTTCTCAAAAACTGAGGGAAATACTTACGCTACTTTGC
The DNA here is from genome assembly GCF_018294505.1 of Triticum aestivum. Taxonomy (NCBI): domain Eukaryota; kingdom Viridiplantae; phylum Streptophyta; class Magnoliopsida; order Poales; family Poaceae; genus Triticum; species Triticum aestivum. The sequence goes on along the minus strand of NC_057804.1, from coordinate 268,626,992 downwards.
TGCATCACCCTTTCCTCTTCAAGGAAAACCAACGCAAGCTCAAGACGTACCAAGTACCCATCACAAACTCATCTCCCTCGCTTTTACATTGTTTGCCATTTGCCTCTCGTTTTCCTCTCCCCCACTTCACCCTTGCCGTTTTATTCGCCCTCTCTTTCCCAATCTCCTCCGCTCTTTTTCGCTTGCCTTTTTCTGTTTGCTTGTGTGTTGGATTACTTGTTGCCATGGCGCAAGATAATACCAAATTGTGTGATTTCTCCAATACCAATAACAATGATTTCCTTAGTACTCCGATTGCTCCTCTTAATGATGTTGAGTCTTGTGAAATCAATACTGCTTTTGTTGAATCTTGTTATGAAAGATCAATTCGCCGGCCTTCCTAGTGAAGATGCCGCTACTCATCTAAACAACTTTGTTGATTTGTGTGATATGCAATAGAATAAAGATACGAATAATGATATTGTTAAATTGAAGTTATTTCCGTTTTCACTTAGAGATCGTGCTAAAGTTTGGTTTTCGTCTTTGCCTAAAAATAGTATTGATTCTTGGAACAAGTGCAAAGATGCTTTTATCTCTAAGTATTTTCCTCCCACTAAGATTATCACTCTTAGGAACGATATTATGAATTTTAAACAACTTGATCATGAGCATGTTGCCCAATCTTGGGAAATAATGAAATTGATGATTCACAATTGCCTTACTCATGGTTTGAATTTATGGATGATCATACAAAAATTTTATGCTGGTTTGAACTTTGCTTCTAGAAATCCCTTAGATTCGGCCACGGGAGGCACGTTTATGGAAATCACGTTAGGAGATGCTACAAAACTTCTTGATAATATTATGGCTAATTATTCTCAATGGCACACCGAAAGATCTTCTAGTAAAAAAGTGCATGCTATAGAAGAAATCAATGTTTTGAGTGGAAAGATAGATGAACTTATGAAGTTGTTTGCTACTAAAAATACTCCTCTTGATCCCAATGATATTCCTTTGTCTACTTTGATTGAGAATAATAATGAATCTATGTATGTGAATTTTGTTGGTAGGAATAGTTTTAGAAACAATGCTTATAGAGGAAAATTTAATTGTAGACCGTTCCCTAGTAATTCCTCTAATAATTATGGAAATTCCTACAATAATTCTTATGGTAATTTTAATAAGATGCCCTCTGATTTTGAGAATAGTGTGAAAGAATTTATGATTTCTCAAAAGAATTTTAATGCTTTACTTGAAGAAAAATTGCTCAAAGTTGATGATTTGGCTAAGAACGTTGATAGACTTTCACTTGATGTTGATTCTCTTAAACTTAGATCTTCTTCTCCTAAGCATGATATCAACGAGTCTCTGAAAGCAATGAGATTTTCCATTGACGAGTGCAAGGAAAGAACCGCTAGATTGCGTGCTAAGAAAGATTGCTTTATAAAAGCGTGTTCTTCTAGTTTCCATGAAAATAATGATGAAGATCTCAAAGTTATTGATGTGTCTCCTCTTAGATCTTTGTTTTGCAATATGAATCTTGATAATTATGGGACTGACGATGAGTCAACTTTAGTTAGAAGGCGTCCCAAGAATTCGGAGTTTTTAGATCTTGATGTTAAATTTGGTAAAACTGGGATTGGAGAGGTCATGACTTTAAATAGTATTGAACCCACTATCTCGGATTTCAAGGAATTTGATTAGGATAATTGTTCTTTAGAAGGTTGTATTTCCTTGTTGCAATCCGTTGTTAATTCTCCTCATGCTTATAGTCAAAATAAAGCTTTTACCAAACACATTGTTGATGCCTTGATGCAATCTTATGATGAAAAAACTTAATTTGGAAGTTTCTATACCTAGAAAACTTAATGATGAGTGGGAACCTACTATAAAGATTAGAATTAGAGATCATGAGTGTTTTGCTTTGTGTGATTTGGGTGCTAGTGTTTCCATGATTCCGAAAACTTTATGTGATATTCTAGGTTTCCATGATCTTGATGATTGCTCTTTAAATTTGCAACTTGCGGATTCTACCATTAAAAAGACAATGGGAAGGATCAATGATGTTCTCATTGTTGCAAATAGAAATTTGGTGCCCGTAGATTTTATCGTTCTTGATAAAGATTGCAATCTTTCTTGCCCTATTATTCTTGGTAGACCTTTCTTAGAACAATTGGCGCGATTATTGATATGAAGGAAGGGGATATTAGATTCCAATTTCCATTAAAAAAAGGCATGGAGCACTTTCCAAGGAAGAAAGTAAAATTACCTTATGAATCTATCATGCGAGCTACTTATGAATTGAGTGCCAAAGATGTCACTACTTTGATCTATCTTCGCTTTTATGCCTAGCTTGGGGCGTTAAACGATAGCGCTAGTTGAGAGGCAACCCAATCTTATTTGTGTTTTTTTGATTTTGTTCCTATTTAGTAATAAATTTTGCTTCTACCTTCTGGGTATATGTGTTTTTATCTTTTAGTTAGAGTTTGTGCCAAGTAGAACCTATAGGATAACCTATGATGATAGTTGATTTGATTCTGCTGAAAAACAAAAACTTTGCGCGCACGAATTTAGTTTTGTTAAATCGCAGAAATGTGATTTTGCGTTTATTATTTTTGCTGCTGATCAATAGACAAATTTTCCAGGACTTCCTATTTTGGTAGGATTTTTAGAGTTCCAGAAGTTTGCGTTAGTTACAGATTGCTACAGACTGTTCAGTTTTTGACAGATTCTGTTTTTCGTGTGTTGTTTGCTTATTTTGATGCATCTATGGCTAGTAAAATAGTTTATAAACCATAAACAAGTTGGAATACAGTAGGTTTAACACCAAAATAAATAAATAATGAGTTCATTACAGTACCTTATGTGGTGGTTTTGTTTTCTTTCACTAACGGAGCTTATAAGATTTCATGTTGAGTTTTGTGTTGTGAAGTTTTCAAGTTTTGGGTAAAGCTTTGATGGACTATGGAATAAGTAATGGAAAAATCCTAAGCTTGGGGATTCCCATGGCACCCCAAGATATTCAAGAATATCCAAAAGCCTAATCTTGGGGATGCCCCGGGAAGGCATCCCCTCTTTCGTCTTCGTTCATTGGTAACTTTACTTGGAGCTATATTTTTATTCGCCACATGATATGTGTTTTGCTTGGAGCGTCGTGTATTATATTAGTCTTTGATTTTTAGTTTACCACAATCATCCTTGCTGTACACACCTTTTTGGGAGAAGCCTACTTGATTAGAATTTGCTAGAATACTTTATGTGCTTCACTTATATCTTTTGAGTTTGATAGTTTTTGCTCTAGTGCTTCACTTATATCTTTTAGAGCACGGCGGTGGCTTATTTTTGTAAAATTGCTAGTCTCTCATGCTTCACTTATATTATTTTGAGAGTCTTTTAGAACAGCATTGGTATTTCTATGGTTATAAAATTGGTCCTAGAATGGTAGGCATCCAAGTTGGGTATAATAAAACTATCATAGGAAGTGAATTGGATGCTATGATCAATTTGATACTTGATAATTGTTTTGAGATATGGAGGTAGTGATATTAAAGTCATGCTAGTTGGGTGATTATGAATTTAAAGAATGCTTGTGTTGAAGTTAGCAAGTCCCGTAGCATGCACGTATGGTTAAAGTTGTGTAACAAATTTGAAACATGAAGTGTACCTGGCTTGTGCATCCTTATGAGTGGCGGTCGGGGACGAGCGATGGTCTTTTCCTACCAATCTACCCCGCTAGGAGCATGCGTGTAGTGCTTGATTTTTGATGACTTCTAAATTTTTGCAATAAGTATATGAGTTCTTTTGACTAATGTTGAGTCCATGGATAATACGCACTTTTACCTTTCCACCATTGCTAGCCTCTTCGGTACCGTGCATTGCCCTTTCTCACCTTGATAGTTGGTGCAAACTTCGCCGGTGCATCCAAACCCCGTGATACGATACACTCTATCACACATAAACCTCCTTATATCTTCCTCAAAACAACCATCATACCTACCTATTATGGCATTTCCATAGCCATTCCGAGATATATTGCCATGCATCTTTCCACTGTTCCATTCATCATCATCATGACATACTTTACTTTTGTCATTTGCCATTGCATGATCATGTAATTGACATCGTATTTGTGGCAAAGCCACCATGCATAATTTTCATACATGTCACTCTTGATTCATTGCACCATCCCGGTACACCGCCAGAGGCATTCATATAGAGTCATATCTTGTTCTAGTTTCGAGTTGTAATTCATATGTTGTAATCAATAAAAGTGTGATGATCATCATTATTGAGCATTGCCCAAAAAGGAAAAAAAGGGAAAAAGGAAGAAAGACCCAAAAAAAAGAAAAAGAAAAAAAGGAAAAAAAAGAAAAGAAAAAAAAGAAAATAAATAAAAGGGGCAATGTTACTATCTCCTTTTCCACACTTGTGCTTCAAACTAGCACCTTGTTCTTCATGTAGTGAGTCTCATATATTGTGCTTCAAAGTAGCACCATGTTTTTCATATAGTGAGTCTCATAGGTTGTCTTTTCATACTAGTGGGAATTTTTCATTATTGAACTTGGCTTGTATATTCCTACAATGGGCTTCCTCAAATGCCCTAGGTCTTCGTGAGCAAGCAAGTTGGATGCACACCCACTAGTTTTCTTTTGTTGAGCATTCATTTATAGCTCTAGTGTATCCGTTGCATGGCAATCCCTACTCCTCATGTTGACATCAATTGATGGGCATATCCATAGCCCGTTGATTATCCTCGTCAATGTGACACTTTCTCCTTTTTTGTCTTCTCCACACAATCCCCATCATCATATTCTATTCCACCCATAGTGCTATATCCATGGCTCACACTCATGTATTGCGTGAAGGTTGAAAAAGCTTGAGATTATTTAAGTACGAAACAATTGTTTGGCTTGGCATCGGGTTTATAGAAGTTGGGAACATCTTTGTGTGACGAAAATAAAGCATAGCCTAACTATATGATTTTGTAGAGATGAACTTTCTTTTGCCATGTTATTTTGAGAAGACATGATTACTTTGATTAGTATGCTTGAAGTGTTACTATTTCTTTTATCAATATGAACTTTTATTTTGAATCATTTGGATCTGAACATTTATGCCACAATAAAGAAAATTACATTGAGAATTATGCTAGGTAGCATTCCACATCAAAAATTCTGTTTTTATCATTTACCTACTCGAGGACGAGCAGGAATTAAGCTTGGGGATGCTTGATACGTCTCCAATGTATCTATGATTTTTTATTGTTCCATGCTATTATATTACCCCTTTTGGATGTTTATGGGCTTTATTTTACACATTTATATCATTTTTGGGACTAACCTACTAACCGGAGGCCCAACCCGTATTGCTGTGTTTTTGCCTATTTCAGTATTTCGAAGAAAGGAATAACAAACAGAGTCCAAACGGAATGAAACCTTCGGGAGCATGATTTTTGGAACAAACATGATCTAGAGGACTTGGAGTGCAAGTCAGGAAGCAGCCGAGGCGGCCACGAGATAGGAGGGCACGCCCACACCTACAGGGTGTACCCTCTTTCTTGTGGGCCCCTCGGGCGGCCACCGACATACTTCTTCCTCCTATATAAGCCTACGTACCCCAAAAACATCCAAGGAGCCAACGAAACACAATTTCCACCGCCGTAACCTTCTGTATCCGCGAGATCCCATCTTGGAGACTTCGTCGGTGCTCCGCCGGAGGGGGAATCGATCATGGAGGGCTTGTACATCAACACCATAGCCCCTCCGATGAGTTGTGAGTAGTTTACCACAGACCTTCGGGTCCATAGATATTAGTTAGATGGCTTCTTCTATCTTTTTGGATCTCAATACAATATTCTCCCCCTATCTTGTGGAGATCTATTCGATGTAAACTCTTTTTGCGATGTGCTTGTCGAGATTCGATGAATTGTGGGTTTATGATCAAGTTTATCTATGAGAAATATTTGAATCTCCTTTGAATCCTTTTATGTATGATTGTGTTATCTTTGCAAGTCTCTTCGAATTATCATTTTGGTTTGGCCTACTAGATTGATCTTTCTTGCCATGGGAGAAGTGCTTAGCTTTGGGTTCAATCTTGCGGTGTCCTTGACAGCAGGGGCAGACATGCACGTATTGTATTGTTGCCATCGAGGATAAAAAGATGGAGTTTATATCATATTGCTTGAGTTTATCCCTCTACATCATGTCATCTTGCTTAATGCGTTACTCTGTTCTTGATGAACTTAATACTCTAGATGCAGGCAGGAGTCGGTCTATGTGTGGAGTAATAGTAGTAGATGTAGGCAGGAGTCGATCTACTTGTTGCAGACGTGATGCCTATATGCATGATCATGCCTAGATAATCTCATAATTATTCGCTTTTCTATCAATTGCTCGACAGTAATTTGTTCACCCACCGTAATATTTATGCTATCTTGAGAGAAGCCTCTAGTGAAACCTATGGCCCTCGGGTCTATCTTTTATCATATTTGCTTTCAATCTACTTTTATTTGCATCTTTACTTTTTGCATCTATATTATAAAATAACAAAAATGTATTTATCTTATCATATTATCTCTATCAGATCTCACTTTCGCAAGTGGCCGTGAAGGGATTGACAACCCTTCTATTGCGTTGGTTGCGAGTTCTTTGTTTGTTTGTGTAGGTGCGTGGGACTTTTGAGGAGCCTCCTACTGGATTGATACCTTGGTTCACAAAAACTGAGGGAAATACTTACGCTACATTGCTGCATCACCCTTTCCTCTTCAAGGAAAACCAATGCAAGCTCAAGACATAGCACTTCCCATCCGGGAGGAGCCCCCGGGGCATGTACAGCCCCGCCCTGACACGTGGCTTGCACGGCAGGGCTAGACGAGGTGTATCTAGGCACACGTGAGCCACCTCGGGACTCACGATGTCCTACCTCAAGGCGGGTTATGCCTGGTCTTGGATCTTTGACAGCTGTGTGTTCCTACAAGATGGTTAGATACAAATGCTCTGCGTCCTCAGGTCCCAGCCCTCGAGCGAGCTCAGCCACCGCTGGTATGCCAGGTCGCGATGCCGTGGTCAAGGCCAGGGGGTGAGGGTTGGAGAGCCAGTAAGATCTCCTGAGTCGCGATGCTCAGGAGACCCCATCAGAGAGAGGAGGCCCATGGTAGGTGGCAGGTGACAATCACAGACAGGTTAGGCATGAGAGGCAAATCAGCTTAGGTAAACGCAGGATGGATACATGCCACCGGGTCAGGCCCGAGTTGCTCAGGGATGATGCAGTCCGAGGGGCGCCCCGGGAAGGTAAACCGAAGACATAAGAAAAAGGGATACATGCCGCACGGACGGACCCACACAGCCTGGGAATGATGCAACCCTGAGGGCACTCCCAGCTTAAATGAACTTGGAAGATGTCACCTGGTTCCATTGTAGAGGGGGTGTTGGAGCAGCTGAAGATGTGCGGTGAAGAGGCCGACCCTCACGAGCCGCTGGAGCTCTGAGTCTCGAGAGGCACTGCGGGTCCAGGTGGCTCCTCAAGGACCGTCTCCATCTCCACAAGGACGGCGTGATGCCTGGCCTCCTGAGCCACCAGAATGCTCCGCAGGTGACGCTGGAAGGTGGCAGCCGCATTCGGCAGGTCGAAAGGCATGCGAACGTAGCTATGTGGCGGACCCTCGCAGCGTCCCATGCGCGAAGGCCAGAGGTGCTCCTGAGATGCGGCTCAATTGAGCCCTGGGACGTCGATGCAGACGCGCAGCCCACTGTCCTCACCTGGATGGGGGGCCACGCCACGCAAGCGGCGGTCGCCGCGCATGGCTCTTGCTTCCTGAAGCTCCTGAGTGGTCTTGGTGATGAACTCCTGAACGTTGGGCTTTCCACACCCTGAGACCTCCTGAGGGAAATGTGCCGCCAATCATGCCTCCAAGTGGTGCCCGAGCGCCTCCCTTGTTATGTTGGCAAAGTCCGAGGCCCTCCAGAATAGAGCCCCCAAGCCCTACCCGAGGAGGGCACCAGGCGCGCCTTCCTATGCGATGGAGGGAGGCGCCCCTTGCATGGGCGCTAATCCTGACACAGCACCTCCTGAGATGCCAACCTCCTGTGGCCTTGAGCTGAGCAGTGTCCTCTTCCTCTTGGGGACTGCCTCAGGAGGGTTCTCGCCCCTACTGTCTGGGTCCTCGATTGATGCAGCTTGGAAGGCGCGCTTGAGGGAGCACACCACATCTCTCTCTTCGCAGGGGACCGTGATGATCCTGCCGCTTCCTGGCATCTTGAGGACGTTGTAGCCATGGTGGGTCACCGCCATGAACTTGGCCAGGGCTGGATAACCAAGGATGGCATTGTACGGCAGGTAGATGTGGGCGACATCGAAGTCGATGAGCTCGGTGCGGTAGTTTTCGCGCTTGCCGAAGGTGACAGGGAGGTAGACCTACCCTATCGGGGTGGTGGAACCGTCGGTAACTCCTGAGAAAGGCTTGGTTGACTAGAGCTGATCATATGGCACTTGAAGGTTGTCGAACATCTCGACGGACAAGACGTTAAGACCTGCGCCACCATGGATGAGGGTCCTGGTGACTTGCATGTTGCTGATGACTGGGGAACAAAGCATCGGGAGGACGCCAGCAGTAGCTGGGCACTTGAGTTGATCTGCCGAGCTGAAGGTAATGGTGCACTTGGACCACCTGAGCGGGCGCGTGGCCTCGAGCTTGGGGAGGACTGCGTTCACGTCGCGAGCAAACTGCTTGAAGGTGCGCTGAGAGGCTGGGGCCTGAGCTCCGCCCAATATGCAAGCGATAGCGCATGGTTCCTAGAAGCCCCCAGCCCCCTCGTCATGGTGATGGTCGTATTTCCTCCTTTGCGGTGGCAGCAGAGGAGGAAGGCCTGAGTTGCCCTGCAGGCTGTCCTTGCTAGGCTGATCCCTCCAGGCGCCCTCACGAGGCTGGTCCTGCCAGCGATCCTCATGAGGTCGGTCACGCCACTCCTGGCGAGGGCCATGGTCGTCCCATCATCCTCCGCCACGCCCTCCTCCTTGGTTGTAGTTGTCGGCGTTCTGGGAACGGGGGTCCCCAGACTTGCCTGCCTGCAGCCTGCGGCGTGGCTCGAGTGGTGGCCCAGTACGGCCCACCTTCATCAGTGCAAGACTCAAGACCCTTGCGAGGGGCCAAGCTTCACGGGGCGTACGACACAAGGCTTCCTCAGGAATGGCCTCGCCAGGCAGGATCGCGAGGAGGTGGAGAGATCAAGGCAGGGTACCTCGCGAGGTGCTCGTGACGCAAGCCATGACGATCGAGACCAGGTAGGCGCCAGGCGGGCACCGGCCTACGCAGTGGCCTTGTTTCCTCTTCGGTGCAAAGGGGGCAAGCACAGGCGTGGAGTACCGAGGTATCAGGCAAAGGTTGCCATTTCAGTGCAATGAGACCAAGACCAGCAGAGAGGCAGGATGGAGGTCACCGTGGAGCCCAAGACGGCGTCATCGCCAGTGCCTTTGGCAGCCGAAGACCATATTTAGTCAGGATAACTTGTACTAGATGTTCCGCTTCAAAATGGCCATTGTTGGCGCCCTTCCTGCTCAATATTTGGGAAGAGGACCAGGGCCTCTACAAATAGGACTAGCCACCACAGTACGGGGGCATCTGATTGGCATCCAAGAGGCGATCGAACTCACCCATGCAGTTCATCGCACCAGCTCAAGAACACCTCTCGCGAGGCTGTTCATCCTTTGTACTCTTCATCATCAGCCCCCGAGGCAATCCACCACACCACACACTGGAGTAGGGTATTACACCACAACGGTGGCCCGAACCAGTATAAATCTTGTGTCCCTCGTGTTGTTCATCGTTTTAGCTTAGATTCTCGTGAGGCGATCAGACGTGAATCGGTAGGGGGAAGATCTTCGTGCGCACCCCAGAGTTCAAAACTTAAGGGTCTGCCGGAACCCAACATCCGACATTTGGCGCCCCAGGTAGGGGTGCGCCGGAATCTTTCTTCAGCTATTTCGCGTTCGATCTTCCGTCGTGTTCATGGCTGACGCTCGCCGGGCTCGCACCGACCGTCGGGCTGCTCTCACCGCCCGCGTCGCCCAGACGGCTCCCGTCGGTGGGTGTCCCCGTTGTTCCCCATCGTCTGCCGCCACGCCGCCACCGGCCCGGCGGGGAACGAGCAGCAGGCCTCGTCGCTGCATCCTTCGGTGCGGCGGGAAGGCCGCACCGCCACCCCATCGCTGACTCCAGCTGGTTCGTCGTCCCACGCCCGTCGCGCCCCCACGGACGCGCACGCCGCCTTGCTCCTGGCGCGTGAGCTCCTGCACTACCGTCCCATCGACGACCTCTACGAGGAGTGGCTCGCTCGCATCACCGAGCTCATCAGCGCCGCAGGGGGCTCCCCTGCGCCGTACCTCTCGCTGCCTCGCCCTCCGTCCTGCGCAGGAGGCGCAGATTAGGTGGTGCCTCCAGCACCTCCTCCCAAAGAAGGCGCCCTGGCTCCAAGGCGCGCGGCCCCAGGACGAGATCCACCGCGTCCGGCGCCCGCGCGACAATAAAGGAGCTGCCAAGAAATCCCTCGTCCCCAAGAAGGTGCACGCGTGCTCCCGGCACCGGTGCGCCACGACCGCATCCCTACGCCAGCACATCAAGACCCCGCGCTGCTCCAGGCAGCGACACGCAGGAACCCCCAGGAGCACGCCCCGCATCAGCCGAGAGGTCTGGTGGCCACCATAGGCTGCCGCACCTTCACCACCGAGCTACGCAATGTCGCCTGGCCAGGCAAGTTCAAGCCTGACCTGCCTCCTCGCTACGACGGCACTGCCAACCCCACAGAGTTCGTAAAGCTCTATGAGCTGGGCATCGAAGCCGCCAACCGGGACGAAAAGGTTATGGTGAACTGGTTTCCCATGGCGCTCAAGGACGGCGCCCGCACCTGGCTCCTGAACCTGCCTCCTGGCACTATCTCCTCCTGGGACGAGATGCGCACTCGCTTCCTCGCCAACTTCCAGGGCACTCGCGACCGTCCGCCGGCCATGGGTGACCTACGCCGCATCAAGCAGCAGCCCAGAGAGACCTTGTAGAAGTACATCCAGCGCTTCAACAGCGCTCGCCTCAAGATTCCCTGGGTGACCGAGGAGGCCATCATCTCGGTGTTGTCTGATGGCGTCCGCAACGTCAAGATGAAGGCGGAGCTGGCAATCCACGAAGATCTGTGTACATCTATGGAGTTGTTCAACCTGGCGACCAAGTGCGCAAGGGCTGAGGAGGGACGCCTCTCCCTTCTCGAGCTCCCAGCAGCAGACCCAAAAGAGAAGAAACCCAAGGCCAAAGATGTGAAGTGCAAGGGAGCAGCTGTGCTCGCAGTAGAGCCGAACATGATGCGCGGCAGGGACCTGCCGGAGTCGTCCAAGGGCAGCCGGTACTGTGTGTACCACGATCTCCATGCCCACAACACCAACGAATGCCAAGAGCTCAGGGCCGTGCGAGAAGGTCGTGTCGGTCGATGCCCCGAGCGCAACGATCGGGGCTACGGCCGAGGCAGAGCAAGAGGTGGAGGACGATGGGACGACCGTGGCCCTCGCCAAGGGTGGCATGACCGTCCTCGCGAGGACCGCTGGCAGGACCAGCTCGCGAGGGGGCTTGGAGGGATCAGCCTCGTGAGGATCGCCTGCAAGGCAATGCAGGACTTCCTCCTCTGCCACCACTGCCAAGAAGGAATGAAGACCATCATCAGGACGAGGGGGCTAGGGGCTTTCAGGAGCCACATGCAATCGCTTGCATCTTGGGCGGCGCTCAGGCCCCAGCCTCTCAGCGCATCTTCAAGCAGTTTGCTCGCGAGGTGAATGCAGTCCTCCCCAAGCTTGAGGCCACGCGCCCTCTCAGGTGGTCCGCGTGCGCCATCATGTTCAGCTCAGCGGATCAGCTCAATTATGCAGCAACAGCTGTTGTCCTCCCGATGCTCTGCTCCCCAGTCATCAGCAATGTGCAAGTTACCAGGACCCTCATCGACGGCGGAGCAGGACTCAACATCCTATCCGTCGACACGTTCAACAATCTTCAAGTGCCATATGATCATCTTCAACCAACCAAGCATTTCTCAGGAGTCACTGATGGTTCCACTGTCCCGATAGGGCAGGTCCGCCTCCCTGTCACCTTTGGACAACGCAAGAACTACCGTACCGAGCTCATTGACTTCGACGTCTCCCACATTCGCTTGCCGTACAATGCCATCCTCGGGTATCCAGCCCTGGCCAAGTTCATCGCAGTAACTCACCATGGTTACAACGTCCTCAAGATGCTAGGAAGTGGCGGGGTCATCACGGTCCCCTGTGAAGAGAAGGATGCGGTGTGCTCCCTCGAGCGCGCCTTCCAAGCTGCGTCGATCGAGGACCCAGATAGCAAGAGTGGAACCCTTCCTGAAGCAGCTCCCAAGAAGAAGAAGACATCACCTGGCTCAAGGCCACAGGAGGCAGGCACCTCCAGATGCGCCACATCCGGGCATGCGCCCATCCAAGGGGCACCACCCTCCATCGCATAGGAAGGCGCGCCCCAGCGCCCTCCTCGAGAAAGGCTCAGGGGCTCTCTCCTGGGGATCCATTGACTTTGCCAAGGTCACGAGGGAGGCGGTCGGGCACCCCTTGGAGGCGTGCTTCGCGGCACGTTTCCCTCAGGAAGGCATGAGGAAAGGAGGGCCCAACCCTCAGGAGTTCATCACCATGGTCGCTCAGGAGTTGCTGGAATCAAGAGTCATGCGCGGCGATCGTCACCTGTCCAATGTAGCTCCCCATCTAGGCGAGGATGGCGGGCTGCGTGTCTGCATCGACTACCCAGGGCTGAATCGAGTTGCGTCTCAGGAGTGCTTCTGGCCTCCGCGCGTGGGGTGTTGCAAGGGTCCACCGCACAGCTACGTTCGCATGCCCTTCGGCCTGCCGAACGCGGCTGCAACCCACCAGCGCCTGACGAGAACCATTCTGGAAGCTCAGGTGGCCAAGCATCGTGTGCTTCTGGAGGAAATGGTGATGGACTTCGCCGAGCCGCCCGGACCTCACGAGCCTCCCGAGGTTCGGAGCCCCGAGGGCTCGTGAGGATTGGCTTCTTCACCACGCGTCGTCAGCTGCTCCGACACTCACTCTACAATGCTATCAAGTGACTTCTTTCAAGCTTCATTTCAGCTAAGAGCTCCCTCAGGGATGCATCATTCCCAGGTCGTGTGGGTCTGTCCCCACGACATGTATCCATTTTGCTTCTGTCTTCAGCTTACCTTGTTGGGAGCGCCCCTCAGGCTGCATCATCCCCGAGTCGCTCGGGCCTGACCCAGTGGCGTTTGACTTTCTCTGCATCTATCTAAGTTGATTTGCTTCTTCATGCTTAACCTGCTTGAGATAATCGCCTACTCGATTGACACCTACCTTTGGAGCTGCTCGCTCTGGCATGACGCTTGCGCATGGGTCTGTCCCTACAACACCGACAAATCTGAGTGGTCGAGCTCTGGCCGTGGCAGCCCCGCATAGTGCTACCTTACCAGGCCCTCGGTGCCTCAATCACTCCCTCGGAGCAACCAATGGCTGGCTGGCAACCATAATGGTAGTCCTTGTTTTCCTTGTGCTGGTGTACATGATCCGCCTAAGGAACAACGTGGGGGGCGTCGTGAGCTCCCTCTCCCTCTCTCCCGGACGATCCGCTCGCGCGTTAAAAGGGGGCGCCTGAGTATCGCAACTCATGGGCTCTTACTGGCTCTCCAGCCCTCATCCCCTGGCCTTGACCCATGGCATCGCGACCTGTCATACCAGCGGCGGCTGAGCTTGCTCGGGGGCCGGGACCTGAGGACGTAGAGCATGAAGGTGTTGGGGAACGTTGCAGAAAATTAAAATTTTTCCTACGGTTTCACCAAGATCCATCTATGAGTTCATCTAAGCAACGAGTCAAGGGAGAGAGTTTGCATCTACATACCACTTGTAGATCGCGTGCGGAAGCTTGCAAGGTGATGATGGAGTCGTACTCGACGTGATTCGAATCACCGATGACCAAGTGCTGAACGGACAGCACCTCCGCGTTCAACACACGTACGGGACGGGAGACGTCTCCTCCTTCTTGATCCAGCAAGGGGAAGGAGAGGTTGAGGAAGACAGCTCCACCGGCAGCACGACGGCGTGGTGATGATGGAGAGGCAGTACTCCGACAGGGCTTCACCAAGCACACAACGGAGGAGGAGAGGTGTTGGGGAGGGGAGGGCTGCGCCTTGGAGGGTGGTGCGGCTGCCCTCCCCTCACCCCTCTATATATAGGGGGAAGGGAGAAGGGGGCCGGCCCCCTAGAACCCATCTAGGGGGTGCGGCGGCCAAGGGGAGAGGGGGAGAGGGTGGCTTGCCCCCCAAGCCAAGGGGGCGCCCCCTCTAGGGTTCCCCCCTCAACCCTAGGCGCAAGGGCCCAAGGGAGGGGGTGCGCCCAACCCACCAGGGGCTGGCTCCCTGCCCCACGCAGCCCATGTGGCCCCCCCGGGAGGGGTGGCCCCTCCCGGTGGACCCCCGGAACCCTTCCCGTGGCCCCGGTACACTACCGGTATGACCCCGAAACTTCCCGGTGTCCGTTTGACAACTTCCCATATATAAATCTTTACCTCCGGACCATTCCGGAGCTCCTCGTGACGTCCGGGATCCCATCCAGGACTCCGAATAACATTCGGTAGTCACATACTAGTCTTCCTAATAACCCTAGCGTTACCGAACCTTAAGTGTGTAGACCCTACGGGTTCGGGAGACATGCAGACATGACCGAGACGCTCTCAGGTCAATAACCAACAGCGGGATCTGGATACCCATGATGGCTCCCACATGCTCCTCGATGTTGTCATCGGATGAAACACGATGTCGAGGATTCGATCAAACCCTGTATACAATTCCCTTTGTCAATCGATACGTTACTTGCCCGAGACTCGATCGTCGGTATCCCAATACCTTGTCCAGTCTCGTTACCGGCAAGTCACTTTACTCGTACCGTAATGCATGATCCCGTGTCCAACACCTTGGTCACATTGAGCTCATTATGATGATGCATTACCGAGTGGGCCCAGAGATACCTCTCCGTCATACGGAGTGACAAATCCCAGTCTCGATCCGTGTCAACCCAACAGATACTTTCGGAGGTACCTGTAATGCACCTTTATAGTCACCCAGTTACGTTGTGACGTTTGATACACCCAAGGCACTCTTACGGTATCCGGGAGTTACACGATCTCATGGTCGAAGGAAGAGATACTTGACATTAGCAAAGCTCTAGCAATACTACACGATCTTTTATGCTATGCTTAGGATTGGGTCTTGTCCATCACATCATTCTCCTAATGATGCGATCCCGTTATCAACGACATCCAATGTCCATAGTCAGGAAACCATGACTACCTGTTGATCACAACGAGCTAGTCAACTAGAGGCTCACCAGGGACATATTGTGGTCTAAGTATTCACACGTGTATTACGATTTCCGGATAATACAGTTATAGCATCAATAAAAGACATTTATCATGAACATTGAAATATAATAATACTTTTATTATTGCCTCTAGGGCATATTTCCAACAGAAGGGAAGTGCGGGGAAGAGGGGAGAAGCTCACGAGGACCTGACCCAGCAATACCCCAGCTGTCGGCGCGCAGGCACGGCACCTCGCCGAAGAACTACTCCAAACTCATGAGCTAATTCATGCCTCAGTGAAATCTAAATCAATGCAATGCTAAACCCTCGCCTAGTGCAGCTCTGTCACGGCAACGTTGCCTACCTTTCTTGCCTAGAGGAGGCTGCTTGAGCGCTAAAGGGGACCTCCTGAGCATCGCAACTTGGGGGCTCTTACTGGACCTTGGGCCGCTCATCTCCTGGCCTTGACCACGGCATCACGACCTGGCTTACCAGCGACGGCTGAAGCCCGCCTAGGGACCGGGACCTGTCATCGTAGAGCACCAAGCCCTCGTGAGGATAGAAAGGGGAGCCAAGCCGGGACAGGACAAGCATCTCGCATCGATTCATAATAAGGATATAATATTCACAAAAGACATGGCAGGTGTCAGGACCCCGATCCTCAGTCACACCGATCTAGCATGTAACACATCATATCACTTTACGGCCTCACGCACGGTATTCCCACGGGTGCCACCTTACCTGGCCCGGGACCGTTTGCGCCTTTTGGCTCACGTATATGATAGTGCCGCTAGCATCCATATGACAAAGAACCCGGGCTGACATGGCTAGTCATGAACCCAAAGTGGCACTAACTTACAGGGACATGCATACATGACCCAACAACGAATGTGTCGGTCATCAGTGAGTGAATCCAGGCTGTAGCACTGGGCTAGTAGGACTCCGGTGAACCGGGCTGTAGCGGGCTAACAGGACTCCGGAATTCCTCGCGTGACATTTCCCCGAGGGGACAGACACAGGAATGAAGAAGGACACATGCCGGCCAGCCTAAGTGTTCTGAAGCAGTAGCAAGCTACCATGGCTCAGTGGAAACACTAGGAGACATTTCCCGGTAAGAGAGGCTACTAAGGATAAACAACTAGATAGTTAGATCCCACACATACCAAGCATTTCAATAACATACACACAATATGCTCGATATATGCAAATACAACATGGCATCACAACACGACTCTACGACTCAAGTATTTTATTTAGTAGGCTCCAAGGAGCGAGATATTACAAACATGGGTCTCATGAACCAACATTCAGAGCATACAAGTCAAAGCACATGCGGAAGCTTAACATGTCTGAGTACAGACATCTACAATGAAAAAGGATGAGAAGCCTGACTATCTACCAGATCTTGCCGAGGGCACAAGATTGTAGCTGAGGTAACAAGCTAAACGTCGAAGTCCATGTGGAACTACTAGCGAGACTGAAGTCTCTCTGCAAAAACATAAATTAAGCAACGTGAGTACAAATGTACCCAGCAAGACTTACATCAGATCTAGCTACATATGCATCATTATCAACAAGGGGATGGTGGGGTTTAACTGCAGCAAGCCAGCTTTGACTCAGTGGCTAACCTGAACTACAACTGCAAGTAACTCTTTTGAGGTGGCGCACACGAGTCCACATATTCACTATACCAATACACCACTATGGATCCGCTCCCATCTCCCTACGAGAACGCCATCCATAGCACTCACACTTATCTTGCGTATTTTAGAGTATCCACTTTCACTTGTCTATGAACTGTACAGGCAACCCAGAAGTCCTTTTCCGCGGACACAGCTATTCGAATAGATCATATTAACCCTGCAGGGGTGTACTTCTTCACACACGCTCTCGCCACTTACCACCATGTACACGTCGTGTATCTCGGCAACCTTCAAGCGGAAGCCTGGCGTGGGAGTCGGCCACGACCTGACTAACCACACAAGTCTCTCGTCCAGGTTTATCGCCTATTCGGGTTCCATCCGCAAGGAGATCCGGCCGGGGTGTCGCTCACGGCCCCAAACGATGTGAGCAGGCTTCCCAGGCCCACCATCCGGGTGCCACTTGGTACACCATGCCACTGTGCCTAGTCTATCCCAAGCCCACCTGTACCGGGTGCCACTTGGTAGACTACTAACACTACCTACAAACACCAGAAACTAGTTGCAACTCCTGGACAGAGATCATGTTGATTAATAAGTCGAGAGGGGTCGAGTTACCGGAACCCAATGTGTGGTAGTAACTGGTCATGGATCACAAACACAGAACTTAGTTCCTGAGGACGACTGCAATCAGACAACCCACCATGTACTCCTACATGGCCTCTCACCGCTACCTTTACCAAATCGTGTTCACACACTTAGCTCACACACAGTAGGACATGTTTACACACCTCCAATTCATCCCCGATGAATCAGACCTAACTCAACTCTAAGCAGTAGCAGGCATGACAAACAAACATGAATGAGTATGCACATCAGGGCTCAAACAACTCGTACTCATGCTAGTGGGTTTCATCTATTTACTGTGGCAATGACAGGTCATGCACAAGATAAGGGGTTCAGCTACCGCAACAAGTAACAAATATGTCGTTGTTGTCCTAATGCAGTAAAAGAGAGCAGGAGCGAGAGAGTGGGATTGTATCGGAATGATCAAGGGGGTTTTGCTTGCCTGGCACTTCTGAAGATAATATAGTTCTTCATCGGTGTCATCGAACTCATCGTCGGTACGTCGTCTACTGAGAGGGAACAATTACCGGCAAGAGAGAGGAAACACAATCAATGCAATGCGACAATATGATGCATGAATGTGACATGGCAATATGCTGTGGTTTGAGATAATGCAGCTAGCAACAGGTTAAATGAAGTTGGTTTGAACCCTAGGTTCAAATTCAAACTCCATATGTGAAGGTTTAAATGTCATTCAATTGATTTGACCTAAACAGTGAACAACAATTGTTCTAACATGCATGAAAATGCTACAGATGGATAGATTGGATTTTTCTGATCATTTTTCATATATAAATCTTTGCATTTGGAGTTACAGTTTATTTTTTATGATTTTTAGAAGTTTTGGGCATTTTCTGGAATTTCGTGTATTAAATTAAATCCAGAAAATGACTAACTGCGTCAGCATGACGTCACTATGATGTCAGCGGTCAACAGGGCCGGTCCAGGTCAAACTGACCAGTAGGGTCCACTGGTCAGTGACATAGTGCTCACTGGGTCACAGACATGTGGGCCCAGTCAACAGCCACGTCAGCCTGGTCAAAGTTGATGCGTGGGCCCATGGTGGTTAGGTTAAAACTAAACAGGGTTTACCCCGTGGTTAATTAGAGTGGTGGGGCCGGTCTGTCAGTGACACATGGCGAGGTTAACGCGGTAATTAGCCTCAGGCTAATGACGCCACATCATCTCACCGGAGTTGGACGCCGGTGAGCACATCCGACGACCGTTGTTCATCGGAATCAAGCTACGGGCAACCATTTGCCTCGCCATTTGTTTCTACGGGTTCCTTGAGTTCGCGCGCATCCAGAGGAGCAGGTGAGAGGAGCTGGGGTGAGCTGTGGCGTCAGCGGTGGTGAGCGAGGCGGTGGCCGGAGTTCGGACACGCGCGGGGATGCGGCTGCGTGCGCCAGGGGAGGAGCTAATGGGCTAGGTGGCATCCGCGGGCCACCAGAAATACGCTGGTGCCACGGGTTCGAGCGGAGGGGCTCGGGTCGAGGGGGCTAGGCAACCATGGCGGACGACGGTGCTCGGGCATGTGGGCAAGGGTGCTACGGCATGGGAACAAGCAAAACAAGGAAGGGGAAACAGAGTGGAGCTCACAACGAGGTCGGAGAGAAGCTCAGCGGGCTCCTGGGCGTCCTGCGTGCGGCTAATCAACGACAGTGGTGGTCGGAGCCCGAGGAGGAAGACGACGGTGGTGTCGGTGTTGCAGGGCGTCCGGGCTTGCGCTTGTTGAGGGGAAAACTTCACGTCATCGAGGCGGACGACAGGGTCAGCACGGAGA
The DNA here is from genome assembly GCF_018294505.1 of Triticum aestivum. Classification (NCBI taxonomy): domain Eukaryota; kingdom Viridiplantae; phylum Streptophyta; class Magnoliopsida; order Poales; family Poaceae; genus Triticum; species Triticum aestivum. The sequence goes on along the minus strand of NC_057804.1, from coordinate 268,607,590 downwards.
GGCATGGGGTCAGCTATGGCTGTGGTGGTGCGGACGACGGTGATGGCCGCGCTCGGGCTGCACGGGAGAGAGAAACAGAGGAGGAGGAGGAGCACAGGGAGAGTGAGAGAGAGAGGCAGGGAGGTGCGTGGCGTCGCCAGACGTGAGGGGGAAGCAGGAGGCGACAAGCAGGAGCTGGCACAGCTCGGCTCTGCTGCTGCCACGCAGCTGCCTCAGGTAGAAGACAACCTAGAGGCGCTGGTGGGCTAGGCTGGCCAACCGGGCCAGCCAGGTGGGCTGCTCAGGTGAGGCCAGGTAAGCTCTCCCTCTCTTCTGTTTTCTAATTTGTTTTTGTTTTCTAATTATTTGCCTCTGTTTTAAGCTTAGGAAAAATACCAAGGCATTTCCTAAAATCCTGAAAATATTCATGGACACTTGCTGAATTATTTCATTTGCCCAAAAATAGTTCCAACATTATTTGAACATTTAAATTATTTATAGAATTTAAATGCCCAAAGTCAAATACAATAATATTTAATTCAAAAATCCAGAATGGCCTAGAAATATGTGCATCATTTTTGGCAGAGGTTTTCACCTTTAACAAAAATCATGAACTTTTCTAAGGAGCATTTTGGGTTTATTGAAAATATGTTTAGTTGAACCTAGTTGAATTCATTAGGTGCTAGGGTTTGAACATCCCCAATTCAAATTCTGAGAAATTTAAACATGATGCATGGAAGCTAAAGCAAAGACAAGCAAGGCCTGAACTGGGGATGTGACAACTCACCCCCACTAAACAAAAATCTCGTCCCGAGATTCAAGCATAGGGTCGGATGAAGGGGGAAACGCGAACTAACACAATCTTCACGGTCCAGGTGGCACTTCATAAGATCGTTGACTCGATCATCATCATTGTCTCAATGTCTTGCCCCGAGAACTCCAACTAACATGACAAAGAGAGGAAAAGGAAAACTCTAGAGCGATCGATCTTATCGAAGGGCGAACAACTCAGGATCAACTCACGGAGTGAGACATTGAAACATCTCTCGAGCTGAGACACGAAGCACACATCTAGAGGGAGGGAGTGAAACAGATGACGGAGGTTCAAATTGGTAGGCAACCATTCCACGCTTAAGAGGGTGGTGAATGGTTTCAAGATAGCGATGAAATGATTGCCATGATTCCATAATGGGGCACCTTGGGAGAGGTGACTCGTAGAAATATCCCCTTAAGTGGCAAAAGAATTACCTTTGATTCAGAGATCATTGAAACTCTTTATACCAGCCTAAGGCAATTCTCGAGCGATCATTTGGAGGGGGTCGGTAGAATGACATGCTTGGATTAGAATGGATGATGTGGATTACCTTGTTGAAAACAACACAAGGGATGACTTTAGTAACTGAGGAGAAGCTCAAAAGTAGAGAGTGAGTCCACTGTTTGAGAAGTTATAGCATAACCGAGGAAGCTGAGAGCAAAGCCAGTTGGTGCCGGTGATAACACCTAGCGCTTGAGCGTGCTCTCAAGAATTTGAGCATTTCCATATTCATCAAGGTTTTACCAATATCCGTGTCAAGGATCCTGGCAACACAACTTACTACCATGATGAATGGTGATGGAGGATGCAGATGCAAAGGAAGATAACACCTTCTCAGATTTCACCTTAGCGGGGCCAAGGGAACAAAATCTAGATGATCGACCGAGAGACATTTAGCACTCCGCTTCTAATGTTCTCCTTGATGTGCTACTGTAACCCATTCATAGATATGGTTTGATATCTAGAACATCAAGTAAAAGGTCGGACTTCGGGGACACAAAAATCCATAAGGGACAACTAGGGAGGAAATCCTACGAAATCCTTATGGGGAGGTGGCCAACTTCCTCAATCAAGATGCTACAACAACAGGTCTTCCGGCTGGGTGTGTTGGCCACGACATCCACTTTACCGGGTTACAGAGAGACCATTATTATAGTTCTTGGGAAACGTTCCAACCATCATATCTGCCTGAGATTCAGATATGGTTGGTGTCAGGATATTCCAGACTCATCGAGTCTAGAAAGAAAAATGAAAGTTTGCAACACAAATCGACGAGATGACGTTGCGAGATTCTCGGGGAATAAACTACGGTAGTAAGCTCCAAAACATGAGCTGGTTCTGCTACATACATGTGAACACGTTGTCCCAGACAACATGACCACGTAGTAGTCTTATAATAAAACACTACCGAGTTCAGGTTGGAAACCATCAACGAGGATATCAAAGTCCTTGCATAAGGCATGCTCTTAAGAAGGAACTTCTTCTCCCTGAACAAATCAATCAGTGGCTTAGTATGCTAGGGATACATATGGAATGAAGGTAGCTAGTCTCACAAACCAATGTATACTTCGCACATGCATGACTGACCTGGGATGATTCTAGAGGAAACAACATTGACTTTATCGAATTTACGGCGGCAACTTTCACCAAGTACACGTGAATCAGAGGTAGTCACTTCTTTCATCCAAACATATGCTTCATGAACGAAACACGAAGAAATGCTTACACAAGTTTCCAACACTAGCTTGATGTCCGACAAAATCATGGAGAGGATAAGGATGTTGTCGATGGGCTCAACAACAATTTATCAAAATTTCCATAAAATGGAATTCCACGACTAGGTGAACAAGGTGATAGCATTGGTCAGACCAAAAGATGTAATGGTGTATGCTCGAGGGTTCAACCACGAATAAGACAACATTACGAACATCGTTGGTTCTGATTTGATTTGAGAATAGCCCACACTCAAATCAAAGATTGGATAAGATGATAGGTCCATTAACTAATCACTAGGGTCAATCAATGAAATACCATCTTTCTTCAACACACATACAAGATATCCCTTAAAATGAACTAAGTCGGACAAGCTTTTATCCTCCAACTCTCCAAGTTGTTGTTCAGCTTAACAAACTAGCTCAGGGGTACCCAACATAGATTCTTGGAGAAGGGGTGGCTACAAGGAACCAACTTGATCACAAACTCAACATAGCGGTCAGGTGGCGACCTGGTGATACTTCCGAGAAGATATTCGGAAAATCACGAACCACCGGTATGTTACCAAGCTCGAGAAAAATCTTGCTTCTAAGGCAAGACGAAATGATCAAATAAGCAAGGGATTGGCACAATCCTAACCCATTGATCGAAGTGTGCACCAGAAATATGGACTAGGTAGCACGATCAATCTTAGGATGATGATTCCATAACCAACACGCTAAGAATGAGAGTATTGTCCATTAACTACCAAGCAACCGAGTTGCTAGGAGTATAGATTTCACACATCATGATTCACTTGTCGGCGTTCCGGTTATAATAACACGGGAACCAAGGAATGAATATCGATGGCGAGAAGTATCACTGTATTAAGAGTTCATCGGATGGTGTGCAATTCCCATGATAACCTTAATATAAATATGGTGATACTCTAAGGTAGAACAGAACAAAAGGTGGATTAGTATTTGATCTGCGGAACACAACTGCTTTGACCCAATCCTGGATATGGATGAGGTACTGGAGTTTGTTTCTCCTAGTCATTCCGAAATAGAATGGCTTGACGGACCACAAGAGTAGTGGCATCGATGAACACGGATGCATAACTACTCCTGACTATCAATTGATAGACGAGGTCAGAAGACAACTAAAGAGGGACAACCCAAAGGAACATATGTTTTTCTGAGTTGTGGATGCATGGATTAGTATGCCGAACAAATTCAGCATATTTCTTCCGGATAACCCATGCTGAAGAGGAAGGACTGGCAGATTCACAACTATGAATGGATGACTCATCAAGAGCATTCTGGTTGCAATCTTTTGGTTCAAAGAACTTCTGCCATAATGGTTCATGGTATTGGAAGAATGATATACCACGAACCTCGAAGACTATCGCAAAGGTTACTAATATCCTAAAGGTACGAGCAACACTAACAACATGAAGTAAGTAGGGAAATCTCGGGTTCAGAAACCCAGGAGTAGAATACCTACTACTAAGTGGCATCACGGTATGCTTTCGAGAATGATGGCCAGAATCATCACACTAGGAACACAAAGCATGGCTGGATTACTAGATGATCCCCTAAGACATCTAGGGTCATAATAATAGCTTCAACATATATGTCGAGGCAATCGAGTACCTCAACAGACCGCAATTAGTGTGATTAACCTGGCCTAAAAAGACATTGAAACCAGAGGGAAAGGATTTTGCAAATGCATCAGACTCTTTAGAAACCTGGGATGACTCGGACAGCATAACGGCTGTAAATGCTCAAAAGATTGGAGACATGCTACAAAAATGGTGGCATAGCCACTCGAACATCATAACAACAAGGTTCTGAGATCAACTATGAATACACGAAGATAGTAGAAACTAAACTGAGGCTTGGATCCAACAATACTATAAGTCTACGGATTAGTAACACGTGATCCTGATAGAAGAAGGAGAGAGCCCAGTTCCTTAACCCCGTAGGAAAAGATAAGATGACTCAAATCAGAAGGGCATAAGGTAAAGGAGTAAAAAGAGCCTTACGTTCCATCCCACAATTAATTCCCTTACATAACTAAAGCATTTCTAGACTCAACTTTGACCAGTTTGGCTTGGTAATCCTACAGGCAGTCAAGCTCTGATACCAAAGCTGTCAGGACCCCGATCCTGAGTCACACCGATCTAGCATGTAACACATCACATCACTTTGCGGCCTCACTCACGGTATTCCCACTGGTGCCACCTTACCTGGCCCGGGACCGTTTGCGCCTTTTGGCTCACGTATATGATAGTGTCGCTAGCATCCATATGACAAAGAACCCGGGCTGACATGGCTAGTCGTGAACCCAAAGTGGCACTAACTTACAGGGACACGCATACATGACCCAACAATGAACGTGTCGGTCATCAGTGAGTGAATCCAGGCTGTAGCACTAGGCTAGCAGGACTCCGGTGAACCGGGCTGTAGCGGGCTAATAGGACTTCGGAATTCATCGCGTGACATTTCCCCGAGGGGACAGACACAGGAACGAAGAAGGACACATGCCGGCCAGCCTAAGTGTTTCGAAGCAGTAGCAAGCTACCATGGCTCAGTGGAAACACTAGGAGACATTTCCCGGTAAGAGAGGCTACTAAGGATAAACAACTAGATAGTCAGATCCCACACATACCAAGCATTTCAATAACATACACACAATATGCTCGATATGTGCAAATACAACATGGCATCACAACACGACTCTACGACTCAAGTATTTTATTTAGTAGGCTCCGAGGAGCGAGATATTACAAACATGGGTCTCATGACCCAACATTCAAAGCATACAAGTCAAAGCACATGCGGAAGCTTAACATGTATGAGTACAGACATCTACAATGAAAAAGGCTGAGAAGCCTGACTATCTACCAGATCTTGCCGAGGGCACAAGATCGTAGCTGAGGTAACAAGCGAAACGTCGAAGTCCACGTGGAACTACTAGCGAGACTGAAGTCTCTCTGCAAAAACATAAATTAAGCAACGTGAGTACAAATGTACCCAACAAGACTTACATCAGATCTAACTACATATGCATCATTGTCAACAAGGGGATGGTGGGGTTTAACTGCAACAAGCCAGCTTTGACTCAGTGGCTAACCTGAACTACGACTGCAAGTAACTCTTTTGAGGTGGCGCACACGAGTCCACATATTCACCATATCAATACACCACTATGGATCCGCTCCCGTCTCCCTACGAGAACGCCATCCATAGCACTCACACTTATCTTGTGTATTTTAGAGTATCCACTTTCACTTGTCTATGAACTGTACAGGCAACCCAGAAGTCCTTTTCCGCAGACACGGCTATTCGAATAGATCATATTAACCCTGCAGGGGTGTACTTCTTCACACACGCTCTCGCCACTTACCACCATGTACATGTCGTGTATCTCGGCAACCTTCAAGCAGAAGCCTGGCGTGGGAGTCGGCCACGACCTGACTAACCACACAAGTCTCTCGTCCAGGTTTATCACCTATTCGGGTTCCATCCTCAAGGTGATCTGGCCGGGTTGTCGCTCACGGCCCCAAACGATGTGAGCAGGGTTCCCAAGCCCACCATCCGGGTGCCACTTGGTACACCGTGCCACTGTGCCTAGTCTGTCCCAAGCCCACCTATACCGGGTGCCACTTGGTAGACTACTAACACTACCTACAAACACCAGAAACTAGTTGCAACTCCTGGACAGAGATCATGTTGATTAATAAGTCAAGAGGGGTCGAGTTACCGGAACCCAATGTGTGGTAGTAACTGGTCATGGATCACAAACACAGAACTCAGTTCCCGAGGACGGCTGCAATGAGACAACCCACCATGTACTCCTACATGGCCTCTCACCGCTACCTTTACCACATCGTGTTCACACACTTAGCTCACACACAGTAGGACATGTTTACACACCTCCAATTCATCCCCGATGAATCAAACCTGACTCAACTCTAAGTAGTAGCAGGAATGACAAACAAACATGAATGAGTAGGCACATCAGGGCTCAAACAACTCCTACTCATGCTAGTGGGTTTCATCTATTTACTGTGGCAATGACAGGTCATGCACATGATAAGGGGTTCAGCTACCGCAGCAAGTAACAAATATGTCGTTGTTGTCCTAATGCAGTAAAAGAGAGCAGGAGCGAGAGAGTGGGATTGTATCGGAATGAACAAGGGGGTTTTGCTTGCCTGGCACTTCTGAAGATAATATAGTTCTTCATTGGTGTCATCGAACTCATCGTCGATACGTCATCTACTGAGAGGGAACAATTACCGGCAAGAGAGAGGAAACACAATCAATGCAATGCGACAATATGATGCATGAATGTGACATGGCAATATGCTGTGGTTTGAGATAATGCAGCTGGCAACAGGTTAAATGAAGTTGGTTTGAACCCTAGGTTCAAATTCAAACTCCATATGTGAATGTTTAAATGTCATTCAATTGATTTGACCTAAACAGTGAACAAAAGTTGCTCTAACATGCATGAAAATGGTACAGATGGATAGATTGGATTTTTCTGATCATTTTTCATATATAAATCTTTGTATTTGGAGTTACGGTTTATTTTCTATGATTTTTAGAAGTTTTGGGCATTTTCTGGAATTTCGTGGATTAAATTAAATACAGAAAATGACTAACTGCATCAGCATGACGTCACTATGATGTCAGCGGTCAACAGGGCCGGTCTAGGTCAAACTGACTAGTAGGGTCCACTGGTAAGTGAAATAGTGCTCTCTGGGTCACAGACATGTGGGCCCAGTCAACAGCCACGTCAGCTTGGTCAAAGCTCACGCGTGTGCCCATGGTGGTTAGGTTAAAACTAAATAGGGTGTAACGCCCGGATAATTAGGCTACAGTAAAACTCTCTTGATGATGCCATGTCATCTATGTTATTGTTGCTAATTAAGTGGTAGTTCAAAATCATTGCTAATTCAAAATATGAATTAGTGACAAACACCCTAAGTTTTCAAAAGTCAAAGCGAAAATGTTCGCGGGTTGCCAAATATTGCACTGGTAATTATGGTGAAGCAAACACCATTTTATAAAATGCCTAAATACCCTAAAACTAAATAAAACAGAAAGGGAAAATAAATAAAAGAAATAAATTACAAAAAAAACAAAAAAAGGGGGGGAAGCCCCCTGGACCAGGCAGCCCAACCCACCCGCACGGCCACCGCCCAACCCCCCTGGCCCGCAGCCAGCCTGGCCGGCCCAGCTCCCGCACCGCGTCCCCTTCCCCTCTTCCCCCGACCCGGGTCGGAACAGGGCGCGTCCCAACCGAACCCCCCTCGCCGGCAACGAGACTAGGGGATAAGGTCGCCACGCCGCGCCTCCTCGGTTCCTCCTCCCACTCGCCCCCCCACTCTCGCCTCGGTCCCTGCGCTCCCCCCTCCAGATCCACCGCACCTCGCCCCCTCGTTCCCCACGATAACCGAGCGCCACCATGGCCTCGCCGCCGTAGTACTCGCGGCCACCGCGACCTCCACGCCCTTCCGACGCGTCCGCACGCTCCGCCTCCCTCGACTACGCCTCCACGTCAAGACGCAGGACGCCGAGCACCAACGAACGCTGCCCCAACCTCGTCTTCTTCCTCGGATCCCCGACGCATCTCCGACGAGCGCCGTCGACTCTTCGGCTACTAAACCCCCAAGGGCCATCTTGCGTGCTGCACGGTGAGCTTCTCCTCCCCCTGCTGCTCTTCGTTGGCCCCCTAGCGCTCTGTAGCCAGCCGCCGCCATTGCCGAGGCTCTGGTCGCCACGGCGTACCTCGCCGCCGTCGTCACGCACGCCTGAACTCGCCGTTGCACTCCTAGGGTTCCTAGGAGCCCAACGCGCCCGCGCAATAGCCTTCCCGTGCCTACTAGCGCGTTTCTCGTCGGGGACCCGACCGCGCCGCCGCCTGCGCGCGTCGCCGGCGCCCTTCCGGTGACCAAATGGTCACGGGGCCGAGTCCTTTGTGCTCAGCGCGTCGCGCAGGTCCACCCTAGCCTTCCCTTTCACCCCGAAGCGCACTGTGTCGCCATCTTCGTCCGCGCCCAAACTGCAGCCCGCCGCGCTCGTCACCGGCGACCATTCCGGCCACCCACGCCGTCGTGCTCCCCTCCATCGGACGCGGCGCGAAGAGGCCGTTCCAGAGAGCCTGGCCGCGCCCGATTTGGTGCCCCGTAGCGCGGTTCCGGCCAACTCCGGCGAGGGGCCGCCTCTGTTGGGTCGCCGGAGTTGCTCCGGCACCGTCCGCCGACGTGGCTAGGCGGGCCCCACCCCTGGGTCCCTGCCTGTGGGCCTGGGGGCCCCAACTGGCCACGTTGACCAAGTCAACTTCACTGACGTGGCAGCTACTGCCACTGACATGCGGTCCCCATCCCATAAAACAAATAAAAACAAATAGATAAACTGCTAATTAATTAAATAAATTAATTAAAGCCTAATCTCTCACTGACTACTGGGCCCTACCTGCTAATTAACCCTTTTAATTAGTTTCAAAACTATGTTAATGCCCCTGACAATGACATGTGGGTCCCACTGGACCCACCTGTCTGGTTTGACTAGTCAACCGACCAGTTGACCTGCTGACATCACTCTAATGTCATGCTTGCGTCATCAGACACTGTTCTGGATAATGTTGGCTTTAGATAAATAATTAAAATCAGAAAATGATTTAAATCTTTAGAAAATCATATCTTTTAATCCATAACTCGGATGAAAATACTTTCTACATGAAAGTTGCTCATAACGACGTGACGAATCCGGTTACGCAGCCCGTTCGTCCGCCACACACCCCTAGCATACCGAACATGCAACTTTCCCCCTCCGGCTCCTCTGCCCGAAAATGCGAAACACCGGGAATACTTTCCCGGATGTTCCCCCCCCTTCGTCGGTATCACCTACTACCACGATTGGGCACACCTAGCATCGTTACTTGTCATGTCATGCATCGATATGCATTTGTTTGCATTATATTCATTGTTTCTTCCCCCTCTTCTCTCCGGTAGATTACGAGACCGATGCTGCTGCTGCCCAGTACGACTACGGAGTTGAGGACCCCTCTCTCTTGCCAGAGCAACCAGGCAAGCCCCCCCCCTTGATCACCAGATATCACCTATTCTACTCTATACTGCTTGCATTAGAGTAGTGTAGCATGTTACTGCTTTCCGTTAATCCTATTCTGATGCATAGCCTGTCATTGCTGCTACAGTCATTGATACCTTACCCGCAATCCTAAATGCTTAGTATAGGATGCTAGTTTATCACCTTTGGCCCTACATTCTTGTCAGTCTGCCTTGCTATACTACAGGGCCGTGATCACTCGGGAGGTGATCACGGGTATATATTATACATACTTACATACTATACAGATGGTGACTAAAGTCGGGTCAGCTCGAAGAGTACCCGCGAGTGATTCACGGATTGGGGGCTGAAAGGACCTTTGTCCCGACGGCCCTCTGTGTGGATCTTTGTGGCGGAGCGACATGGCAGGTTGAGACCACCTAGGAGACAGGTGGGCCTGGCCCTGTTCGGCGTCCGCGGATATTTAACACGCTTAACGAGATCTTGGTATTTGATCTGAGTTGGCTACGACCCTATACGCACTAACCATCTACGCGGGAGTAGTTATGGGTATCCCGACGTCGTGGTATCAGCCGAAGCACTTCGTGACGCCAACGACTGAGTGGCGCGCGCCGGATTGGAACGTAAGCCTGCTCTTGTATTAAGGGGCTAGTTCTGCTTTCGGCCGCGTACGCAACGTGCAGGTGTGCTATGGGCGATGGGCCCAGACCCCTGTGCGCTTAGGTTTAGACCGGTGTGCTGGCCTCTCTGTTGAGCCTAGGTGGGGCTGCAACGTGTTGATCTTTCGAGGCCGGGCATGACCCGGGAAAGTGTGTCCGGCCAAATGGGATCAAGCGTGTTGGGTAAGTTGGTGCACCCCTGCAGGGAAGTTAATCTATTCGAATAGCCGTGATCTTTGGTAACAGGACGACTTGGAGTTGTACCTTGACCTTATGACAACTAGAACCGGATACTTAATAAAACACACCCTTCCAAGTGCCAGATACAACCCGGTGATCGCTCTCTAACGGGGCGACGAGGAGAGGATTGCCGGGTAGGATTATACTATGCGATGCTACTGGGAGATGCTACTTGAAGATGCTACTTGGAGGACTTCAATCTACTCTCTTCTACATGCTGCAAGATGGAGGCTGCCAGAAGCGTAGTCTTCGACAGGATTAGCTATCCCCTTCTTGTTCTGGCATTCTGCAGTTCAGTCCACTGATATGGCCCTTTACACATATACCCATGCATATGTAGTGTAGATCCTTGCTTGCGAGTACTTTGGATGAGTACTCACGGTTGCTTTCTCCCCCCCCTTTTTCCCCTTTCCTTTCTTTCTGGTTGTCGCAACCAGATGCTGGACTCCAGGAGCCAGACACCACCGTCGACGACGACCCCTACTACACCGGAGGTGCCTACTACTACGTGCAGCCCGCTGACGACGACCAGGAGTAGTTAGGAGGATCCCAGGCAGGAGGCCTGCGCCTCTTTCGATCTGTATCCCAGTTTGTGCTAGCCTTCTTAAGGCAAACTTGTTTAACTTATGTCTGTACTCAGATATTGTTGCTTCCGCTGACTTGTCTATGATCGAGCAATTGTATTCGAGCCCTCGAGGCCCCTGGCTTGTATTATGATGCTTGTATGACTTATTTATGTTTTTAGAGTTGTGTTGTGATATCTTCCCGTGAGTCCCTGATCTTGATCGTACACATTTGCATGCATGATTAGTGTACGATTGAATCGGGGGCGTCACAAGTTGGTATCAGAGCCGACTGCCTGTAGGAATCCCCCTTCCACACTCCTTGGCCGAAGTCGAGTCTAGACATTACAAAAACTTTTACTAACTTGGCTGTGTGCCTTTCGGGCCCACGTCGCCATTGGGTGGTACTAGGATCTTTTACTCCTTGACCTTTACTCTGGGACTCTGAACTCTTTTCTACTCGGGTTAAACGAATTTACTAACTCTGACATTAGGATCCCGTTACCACGTTCACCCCAAAGTTGGATAAGCCATAGTTATTCTGTAGGACAACATTTTGAATAGTGCCCATGTTGTCATTTGACTCCATTGAAACATCTTTGTTTTCAGATGGAACCCACGAGGCAGGTCGTGCGCCACACTGCGGCCATTGGTGCCTCAGGATCACCTGCTGTGCTAGCGGATATGATGACCTATCTGGGTTATCGATGGCACCCTGAGTACACCGTCTACGAGGAGTACCAGGACTTTCACCAGGAGCAGTACCGTGCCATCGTCCACCTCTACTCTCGGGAGTATGAGTCCACTACCGTGCTGCACATCGCTCATGGTGTTGGAGTGACCATCAAGATGGCAGTCCACGATGCTGCTCATGCTGCTCTAACACGTCTTCGTGGAGAGTATCAGGCATTGGACACTTTCCCTTTCAGGCACATTCCTATCGCATCTGACGTTGGTGCGGAGGGATACTACACTGCCGCCTACTCCACCGTCACCCGAGAGCCCTTCCACCATCAGCGCCTGGTTCTGCATGCTGATGGGCTGGACCGAGCTAACAGAGCTCTTCGCCACGAGTTGTACACCAATTGTCAGCACCTTTATAGGGCTCTGACGCTGTTGCACCCCTTTGTCCGGTCTGGACAGCTGCCGCGTTCTGCGATCTACCCAGCCAGGACCATGATGCCCCACAGTGTCGGATGGCCAGAGGTGGGAGGCTACTCTCCCGCACTTGGTCCTCTTCTGCCACCTGAGCGTCGGGTTCTACACCAGAGTATCCGCGGCCCCCAGGCCACTGACGTGGAGGACTATCCGTTGCCTCACTACCAGCTGTCAGGTTGCAGCTACCTTCACAGTACCTCCTGGGACTGATGTAGTCTTGCTCATTAGTATTAGATGCATTCGCGAGCCTGCGTGCCGCCTATAATGACCTAGTCTATGTACTGAACTCTGTGTACTGAACTCTATGTCCGACCCCTTTTGTAAGTTATGCCGACTATCTATGTGGTATTTGTCGTGCTCCTTTCATTATGCATGTTTCATCATGAATGACTCTTGTCTATGCAAATTTCTCAATACTGAACTACCCCTGTTATATATTAACAGGATGGTTAGACCAGCTGTTCGTGGTCGTGGTGGCAACTTCCCACCACCGCCTGAGTACATGGCTGGTATGATCCAACAACTTGAGATGAATCGCCAGTTCATGGAGAACATGATGGCTCAGTTTCATCGCCCCAATATGAACCAGCAGCCAAACACAACAACTCTGCAGGATTTCATACGCCTCAACCCAAGTGTGTACAGCAGCTCAACCCATCCGCTGGATGCTGATGACTGGCTCCGTGACATCACCTATGAGATGGAGTCTGCTGATGTAACCCCTGCCAGCTATGTCACTTTTGCTTCCTTCTTCCTGAAGGGACCCGCAGCTCAATGGTGGGACAGCCACAGGCGTACTCTGCCATTTGGAACAATCATCACCTGGCCAGACTTCCAGGCTGCTTTCCGTGCCCGCTTCATCCCTCAAGGAGTCATGGACCGAAAGAAGCGTGAGTTTCGCAACCTCACCCAAGGCAACAAGACTGTTGAAGCTTATCAGCGAGAGTTTCTGGACTTGCCTTGCTATGCTGAAGAGGACATTGCAACTGATGCACGCAGACAGGAGAAGTTCCATGACGGCCTTCAAGCTGACATCAAGCTCGCACTTCTAGTGCACGACTTTGCTGATTTCGCCACCTTGGTGAATAAGGCCATCAATGTCGAGACTGGTCTACAGGAACACCAGAGCTCTCATAGTCGCAACCGTGACACGGGCTCATCTTCGGGCCCGCCCTCGCAAAAGCGTAAGATATGGATCCCGAACAGCATGTACCGTCCAAATGCACCTGCCCCAAGGCAATCTTATGCTGCACCTCGTCTGCCTACTGCTCCAACTAGGCAGCCAAGGCTTCCAGCTCCGCCACCCCAAGCTCCTGTTCCCACTCCCAATAATGGCCTGTGCTACAAGTGTGGTCAACCAGGTCACCGTGCTAGGGATTGCATTCAGAATCAGAATCAACTGGCCCTTCCAGCTACTGGCCGTGGAAACAACCAGGCCCGCAACAACAATGCCAAGTCTTATGGCTGTGTTCATGCCAACCACATTGATCTGAATGAAGCTCAAGACCAGCCTGCTACTGTGATGGGTACACTCCTCGTAAATTCAGTACCAGCATCCGTTTTATTTGATACAGGTGCATCGCATTCATTCATGTCAGAAGATTTTGCATACAAGCACGATGTTAAATTTGAGCAGATGAACACTTCGGTAGTGGTAAAAACCCCCACAGGACAATGTCAGACCTCCATGGTTGGCATTGACGTCCCTGTGGAAATCGAAGGGTTGGAATTTCGTGCCTCGCCCATTATACTGAAGTCGCCTAACATTGACCTCATTCTGGGAATGGATTGGTTAAAGGCGCATACTGCTTCTATCGTTTGCGCCACTAAGACCGTCCATCTGCTACACCCTTCTGATGAAATAATTAGCTACGATGCTCATCTGGTTCGGAATGCCGAGGCCAGGCTTTATGCCTTAAACGCATTGAACGCTGCACTACTCGAGGGCATTGAAAACATTCCCGTCGTGCGTGAATTCCTAGACGTCTTTCCTGAAGAACTCCCAGGGATTCCCCCTGCTAGAGCTGTCGAATTCGTCATCGATTTGAAACCAGGCACCACTCCTATAGCCAAGCGACCCTACAAGATGCCGCCGCATGAACTCCTTGAGCTTAAGGAGGAAATCGATAAGTCTCTTCGTAGTGGTTTCATTCGCCCAAGTTGCTCTCCTTGGGGAGCACCTTCTCTCTTTGTCAAGAAGAAGGATGGGACAAACCGATTGGTCCAAGACTACCGTCCTATAAACCAAGCTAAAATTCAGAATAAGTATCCTCTGCCTCGGATCAATGATTTGTATGATCAACTGGCTGGTTCATCAGTGTTCTCTAAACTCGACTTGAGGTTGGGTTACCACCAGATCCGTGTTCGTGAGGAGGATATCCCTAAGACCGCATTCGTGACTCGATACGGATCTTACGAGTACACCGTCATGTCTTTCGGCTTAACCAATGCTCCAACCACCTTCTCTCGCCTGATGAACTATATATTCATGGATTACCTCGACAAGTTCGTCGTGGTTTATCTGGATGATATTCTGGTATTTTCCAAGAACGAAGAGGAACATGCTGAACATCTTCGCCTCGTGCTGGAAAAGCTACGAGAGCATCAACTTTATGCCAAGTTCTCCAAATGTGAATTCTGGCTTCCCGAAGTAACCTATCTCGGGCATGTCATCTCTAAGGATGGTATTGCCGTCAACCCTGAACGAGTTCAGGCTATTCTCGATTGGACTCCTCCGAAGAACGTTAAGCAAGTCAGAAGTTTTCTCGGTCTCGCCAGCTACTGCCATCGATTCGTCGAGAACTTCTCCAAGATTGCCAGGCCTCTGACTAACCTATTGCATAAGGGCGTCAAGTTCCAATGGACATATAAATGTCAGGAAAGTTTCCAGGCACTCATGGACAAGTTGACTTCTGCCCTAGTACTAGCTCCTCCTGATACTAAGAAGGACTTCGTCATTTACTGCGACGCTTCCCGTCAAGGACTAGGCTGTGTCCTAATGCAAGAGCGCAAAGTGGTTGCTTATGCCTCTCGGCAATTGCGCCCTCACGAAGAGAACTACCCAGTTCACGACCTCGAACTTGCTGCTGTCATTCATGCACTGAAATAGTGGCTACATTACCTTCTCGGTAATCGTTGCGAGATCTTCATTGACCACCAAAGTCTGAAGTATCTGTTTACTCAGCCAGACCTGAACCTCCGTCAGCAGAGATGGATGGAGATTGTTGCAGACTTTGACTTGGGTATTTCCTATACACTAGGCAAGGCTAATGTAATGGCTGATGCCTTGAGCCGCAAGTCTTACTGCAACCACCTCCAGGTTCACAGAGTTCAGCCCTCACTCGTTGAAGAGTTCAGGAAGCTGAACCTCCATATTGTTCCTCCTGGTGCTCTCACTCCCCCTCCTCCTGAGAGCCGCAAGATGAATCTCCGTGTTGTTTCCCAGGGTTCCCTCTATACCCTGGCTGTCGAACCCGATCTCGTGAGCTCCATCAAGACATTACAGGGGTATGACTCTGAAGTCCACAAGATTAAGCGCGACCTCAAAGAAGGAAAACCATCATTCTTCACTATTGCTGATGATGGCGCCTTGTACTTCAAAGGCCGCCTAGTGGTGCCGTGTAAGAAGGAAAACCTGAATATGACTCAGGAGGTTATGAAAGAAGCTCATGATACGCCTCTATGTATCCATCCTAGTAGTACAAAGATGTACCAAGATATCCGCCAGAGATTCTGGTGGTCTAACATGAAGCAAGACATTGCTCGTTATGTTGCTGAATGTGACATTTGCCGTCGTATCAAAGCAGAACATCAAAGGCCTGCTGGAACTCTGCAACCTATATCTATTCCTGAATGGAAATGGGACCATGTCGAGATGGACTTCGTTACTGGATTTCCCAAATCGCAAAAGGGTAATGATGCTATTCTTGTCGTCATTGACCGACTTTCTAAGGTTGCACATTTTCTGGCGGTCAAAGAAACGATCACTGCTAGTCAGCTTGCAACTCTCTACATGTCCAGAATTGTTTCGCTTCACGGTATTCCACTGGTTATCAGTTCAGACCGTGGCAGTTTATTCACTTCAAGATTCTGGGCAAGTTTCCAAGAAGCTATGGGAACTCATCTGTCATTCAGTACTGCGTTTCATCCGCAGTCGCAAGGGCAAGTTGAACGTGTAAACCAAATTCTCAAAGACATGCTTCGAGCTTGTGTTATTTCCTTCAGCAAGAAATGGGAGGAATCTCTCCCGTATGCTGAGTTCTCTTATAATAATAGCTATCAAGCTAGTCTGAAGATGGCCCCCTTCGAAGTGTTATATGGACGAAAGTGCCGAACCCCTCTAAACTGGTCAGAAACTGGGGAACGTCCACTCTTCGGTCCGGATATTATCCAACATGCTGAAGAACAAGTCCGCATTATTCGCGAGCATCTCAAGACTGCTCAGTCACGTCAGAAGAGTTAGTATGACCGTCATCATAAAGACATGGTCTATCTACCTGGCGAAAAGGCCTATCTTCGAGTTACACCAATGAAGGGTGCTCACCGCTTCGGGATCAAGGGCAAGCTAGCTCCTCACTATATTGGCCCATTCACTATTCTGGAAAGGCGTGGAAAAGTGGCATATCAACTGGAGCTTCCGTCGAACCTTTCTCAGGTTCACGATGTGTTCCATGTGTCGCAGCTCCGTCGCTGCTTCAAGGACCCAATCCGAGCAGTGGATCATGAAGTGCTCGAATTGCAACAGGACCTCTCCTATAAAGAGCATCCGGTCCGCATTCTCGACCAAGCTGAATGCCGCACATGCCAGAAGGCGATCAAGTTCCTCAAAGTTTAGTGGTCGCACCATTCTGAAGATGAAGCCACTTGGGAACAAGAGGATCGCCTGCGTGAAGAATACCCCGCACTGTTTCCTTCTACCTCCTAAATCTCGGGACGAGATTTCTTGTAGTGGAGGAGATTTGTAATGCCCGGATAATTAGGCTACAGTAAAACTCTCTTGATGATGCCATGTCATCTATGTTACTGTTGCTAATTAAGTGGTAGTTCAAAATCATTGCTAATTCAAAATATGAATTAGTGACAAACAACCTAAGTTTTCAAAAGTCAAAGCGAAAATGTTCGGGGGTGCCAAATATTGCACTGGTAATTATGGTGAAGCAAAAACCATTTTATAAAATGCCTAAATACCCTAAAACTAAATAAAACAGAAAGGGAAAATAAATAAAAGAAAGAAATTACAAAAAAAAACAAAAAAAGGGGGGAAGCCCCCTGGACCAGGCAGCCCAACCCACCCGCACGGCCACCGCCCAACCCCCCTGGCCCGCAGCCAGCCTGGCCGGCCCAGCCGGCCCAGCTCCCGCACCGTGTCCCCTTCCCCTGTTCCCCCGACCCGGGTCGGAACAGGGCGCGTCCCAACCGAACCCCCCTCGCCGGCGACGAGACGAGGGGATAAGGTCGCCACGCCACGCCTCC
>NC_057804.1:268585707-268589598 GCF_018294505.1 Triticum aestivum | reverse complement strand
CACGCCTCCTCGGTTCCTCCTCCCACTCGCCCCCCACTCTCGCCTCGGTCCCTGCGCTCCCCCCTCCAGATCCACCGCACCTCGCCCCCTCGTTCCCCACGGCAACCGAGCGCCACCATGGCCTCGCCGCCGTAGTACTCGCGGCCACCGCGACCTCCACGCCCTTCCGACGCGTCCGCACGCTCCGCCTCCCTCGACTACGCCTCCACGTCAAGACGCAGGACGCCAAGCACCATCGAACGCTGCCCCAACCTCGTCTTCTTCCTCGGATCCCCGACGCATCTCCAACGAGCGCCGTCGACTCTTCGGCTACTAAACCCTCAAGGGCCATCTTGCGTGCTGCACGGTGAGCTTCTCCTCCCCCTGCTGCTCTTCGTTGGCCCCCTAGCGCTCTGTAGCCAGCCGCCGCCATTGCCGAGGCTCTGGTCGCCACGGCGTACCTCGCCGCCGTCGTCACGCACGCCCGAACTCGCCGTTGCACTCCTGGGGTTCCTAGGAGCCCAACGCGCCCGCGCAATAGCCTTCCCGTGCCTACTAGCGCGTTTCTCGTTGGGGACCCGACCACGCCGCCGCCTGCGTGCGTCGCCGGCGCCCTTCCGGTGACCAAATGGTCACGGGGCCGAGTCCTTTGTGCTCAGCGCGTCGCGCAGGTCCACCCTAGCCTTCCCTTTCACCCCGAAGCGCGCTGTGTCGCCATCTTCGTCCGCGCCCGAACTGCAGCCCGCCGCGCTCGTCACCGGCGACCATTCCGGCCACCCACGCCGTCGTGCTCCCCTCCATCGGACGCGACGCGAAGAGGCCGTTCCAGAGAGCCTGGCCGCGCCCGATTTGGTGCCCCGTAGCGCGGTTCCGGCCAACTCCGGCGAGGGGCCGCCTCTGTTGGGTCGACGGAGTCGCTCCGGCACCGTCCGCCGATGTGGCTAGGTGGGCCCCACCCCTGGGTCGCTGCCTGTGGGCCTGGGGGCCCCAACTAGCCACATTGACCAAGTCAACTTCGCTAACGTGGCATCTACTGCCACTGACATGCGGGCCCCATCCCATAAAACAAATAAAAACAAATAGATAAACTGCTAATTAATTAAATAAATTAATTAAAGCCTAATCTCTCACTGACTACTGGGCCCTACCTGCTAATTAACCCTTTTAATTAGTTTCAAAACTCTGTTAATGCCCCTGACAATGACATGTGGGTCCCACTGGACCCACCTGTCTGGTTTGACTGGTTAACCGACCAGTTGACCTGCTGACATCACTCTGATGTCATGCTTGCGTCATCAGACACTGTTCTGGATAATGTTGGCTTTAGATAAATAATTAAAATCAGAAAATGATTTAAATCTTTAGAAAATCATATCTTTTAATCCGTAACTCGGATGAAAATACTTTCTACATGAAAGTTGCTCAGAACGACGTGACGAATCCAGTTACGCAGCCCATTCGTCCGCCACACACCCCTAGCATACCGAACATGCAACTTTCCCCCTCCGGCTCCTTTGCCCGAAAATGCGAAACACCGGGAATACTTTCCCGGATGTTCCCCCCCCTTCGTCGGTATCACCTACTACCGCGATTGGGCACACCTAGCATCGTTACTTGTCATGTCATGCATCGATATGCATTTGTTTGCATTGTATTCATTGTTTCTTCCCCCTCTTCTCTCCGGTAGACTACGAGACCGACGCTGCTGCTGCCCAGTACAACTATGGAGTTGAGGACCCCTCTCTCTTGCCAGAGCAACCAGGCAAGCCCCCCCCTTGATCACCAGATATCGCCTATTCTACTCTATACTGCTTGCATTAGAGTAGTGTAGCATGTTACTGCTTTCCGTTAATCCTATTCTGATGCATAGCCTGTCATTGCTGCTACAGTCATTGATACCTTACCCGCAATCCTAAATGCTTAGTATAGGATGCTAGTTTATCACCTTTGGCCCTACATTCTTGTCAGTCTGCCTTGCTATACTACAGGGCCGTGATCACTCGGGAGGTGATCACGGGTATATATTATACATACTTACATACTATACAGATGGTGACTAAAGTCGGGTCAGCTCGAAGAGTACCCGCGAGTGATTCACGGATTGGGGGCTGAAAGGACCTTTGTCCCGACGGCCCTCTGTGTGGATCTTTGTGGCGGAGCGACAGGGCAGGTTGAGACCACCTAGGAGACAGGTGGGCCTGGCCCTGTTCGACGTCCGCGGATATTTAACACGCTTAACGAGATCTTGGTATTTGATCTGAGTTGGCTACGAGCCTATACGCACTAACCATCTACGCGGGAGTAGTTATGGGTATCCCGACATCGTGGTATCAGCCGAAGCACTTTGTGACGCCAGCGACTGAGTGGCGCGCGCCGGATTGGAACGTACGCCTGCTCTTGTATTAAGGGGGCTAGTTCTGCTTTCGGCCGCGTAAGCAACGTGCAAGTGTGCTATGGGCGATGGGCCCAGACCCCTGTGCGCTTAGGTTTAGACCGGCGTGCTGGCCTCTCTGTTGAGCCTAGGTGGGGCTGCGACGTGTTGATCTTTCGAGGCCGGGCATGACCCGGGAAAGTGTGTCCGGCCAAATGGGATCAAGCGTGTTGGGTAAGTTGGTGCACCCCTGCAGGGAAGTTAATCTATTCGAATAGCCGTGATCTTCGGTAACAGGACGACTTGGAGTTGTACCTTGACCTTATGACAACTAGAACCGGATACTTAATAAAACACACCCTTCCAAGTGCCAGATACAACCCGGTGATCGCTCTCTAACGGGGCGACGAGGAGAGGATTGCCGGGTAGGATTATACTATGCGATGCTACTGGGAGATGCTACTTGAAGATGCTACTTGGAGGACTTCAATCTACTCTCTTCTACATGCTGCAAGACGGAGGCTGCCACAAGCGTAGTCTTCGACAGGATTAGCTATCCCCTTCTTGTTCTGGCATTCTGCAGTTCAGTCCACTGATATGGCCCTTTACACATATACCCATGCATATGTAGTGTAGATCCTTGCTTGCGAGTACTATGGATGACTACTCACGGTTGCTTTCTCCCCCCCTTTTTCCCCTTTCCTTTCTTTCTGGTTGTCGTGTCACATCCTAGTTAGCCATGCATTAGAGTGTTGCATCATGTTTACTCTTTCATCAGAAACTTGAAATGGGGATCTGTGAAACCCTCAGAATCATTTTGGAAATGACCCAAATAAAAATTTCTCCAAAAGGGTCCAAGAAAATGCTCATGTTGCTCTCTGAAAATATTGGACAGAGATAAAAATCAAGCCAATATTTTTAAGAGCTCATAGGTATTTATTTTGGGCATTTGGAATTAATGCATAAATATTTGCATTGGAAATATATTAATTATATATATTAATATATGTCCAAATATTATGCCAAATATAAAGGAGCTCTGGAATAATATATATAGCTCCTGCAAAAATTGGCATAAGTTAAATAAATGATTTAATATATTATTTAAATCAAAACAAATGTCAGAAATTAGAAAAACAGAAAATAAAAGAAAAGGGAGAAGCTTACCTGGGCTCCTCCCTGTGCAGCCCAGCCAGCTGGCCGGCCCAGCCAGCAGGCGGCCCAGCCCGTCTCCCTCCTCTGTCGTCTTCGTCCCGACAGAGGGAGGGGAGTGTGGCCGGCGCGCGCGCGCGCCACCGCGCCACGCCACCTCTCTCCCTGCCTGCCTGCCCTCTCCTCCTCGCCTCGATGTCCCTGGACGACGCCACGCCTCCCCCCTGCTCTCTCTCACTCTTCCCCGGCTCTTCCCTCCTCTCCCTCGCTCTCTCTCTCACACGGCCGAACACCACCCTCGCCGCCGTTCGCCACAGCAGCCGACTCTGGCCACCCCTCGCTCCCCCGACTAGATCAGGAGCTCCGCCTCGACCCCCTCTTCCCTCTCC